>NW_027598105.1:0-54343 GCF_964194155.1 Cetorhinus maximus
TCTCGCTCTTCTCGCTCTATTTTAACTCCCTGTCTCCGCTCTCAGTCTCGCTCCTTCTCGCTCTCTTTAACTCCCGGTCTCCGCTCTCAGTCTCGCTCCTTCTCGCTCTCATTTAACTCCCTGTCTCCGCTCTCAGTCTCGCTCCTTCTCGCTCTCTTTAACTCCCGGTCTCCGCTCTCAGTCTCGCTCCTTCTCGCTCTCTTTTAAATCTCCGTCTCCGCTCTCATTCTTGCTCCTTCTCCCTCTCTTTTAACTCTCTGTCTCCGCGCTCGGTCTCGCTACTTCTCGCTCTCATTTAACTCCATGTCTCCGCTCTCAGTCTCGCTCCATCTCGCTGTCTTTTAACTCTCCGTCTCCGCTCTCAGTCTCGCTCCTTCTCGCTCTCTTTTAACTCCCAGTCTCGGCTCTCAGTCTCGCTCCTTCTCGCTCTCGTTTAACTCGCTGTCTCCGCTCTAAGTCTCGCTCCTTCTCGCTCTCTTTTAACTCCCTGTCTCCGCACTCAGTCTCGCTCCATCTCGCTCTCTATTAACTCCCCATCTCGCATCTCAGTCACGCTCCTTCTCGCTCTCTTTTAACTCCCTGTCTCGGCTCTCAGTCACTCTCCTTCTCGCTATCTATTAACACCCTGTCTCCGCTCTCAGTCTCGCTCCTTCTCGCTCTCTTTTAACACCCCGTCTCCGCTCTCAGTCTCGCTCCTTCACGCTCTCTTTTAACTCTCCGTCTCCGCTCTCAATCTCGCTCCTTCTTGCTCTCTTTTAACTCCCCGTCTCAGCTCTCAGTCTCGCTCCTTCTCGCTCGCTTTAACTACCCGTCTCCGCTCTCAGTCTCGCTCCTTCTCGCTCTCTTTTAACTCCCTGTCCCCGCTCTCAGTCTCGCTCCTTCTCGCTCTCTTAAAATATCCCGTCTCCGCTCTCAATCTCGCTCCTTCTCGCTCTCATTTAACTCTCCGTCACCGCTCTCAGTCTCGATCTTTCTCCCTCTCTTTTAACTCCCTGTCTGCGCTCTCAGTCTCGCTCCTTCTCGCTCTCTTTTAACTCCCTGTCTCCGCTCTCAGTCTCGCTCCAACTCGCTCTCTTTAACTCCCGGTCTCCGCTCTCAGTCTCGCTCCTTCTCGCTCTCTTTTAACTCTCTGTCTCCGCTCCCAGTCTAGCTCCATCTCGCTCTCTTCTAACTCCCTGTCTACGCTCTCAGTCTCGCTCCTTCTCGCTCTCATTTAACTCTCTGTCACCGCTCTCAGTCTCGCTCCAACTCGCTCTCTTTTAACTCTCCGTCTCCGCTCTCAGTCTCGCTCCTTCTCGCTCTCTATTAACTCCCTGTCTCCGCTCTCAGTCTCGCTCCTTCTCGCTCTCTTTTAACTCTCCGTCTCTGCTCTCAGTCTCGCTCCTTCTCGCTCTCTTTTAACTCTCTGTCTCCGCTCTCAGTCTCGCTCCTTCTCGCTCTCTTTTAACTCCCCGTCTCCGCTCTCAGTCTCGCTCCTTCTCGCTCTCTTTTAACTCCATGTCTCCGCTCTCAGTCTCGCTCCTTCTCGCTGTCTTTTAACTCTCCCTCTCCGCTCTCAGTCTCGCTCCTTCTCGCTCTCTTTTAACTCCCCGTCTCGGCTCTCAGTCTCGCTCCTTCTCGCTCTCGTTTAACTCCCTGTCTCCGCTCTCAGTCTCGCTCCTTCTCGCTCTCTTAAAACACCCCGTCTCCGCTCCCAGTCTCGCTCCAACTCTCTCTCTTTTAACTCTCCGTCTCCGCTCTCAGTCTCGCTCCTTCTCGCTCTCTTTTAACTCTCTGTCTCCGCTCTCAGTCTCGCTCCATCTCGCTCTCTTTTAACTCCATGTCTCCGCTATCAGTCTCGCTCCTTCTCGCTGTCTTTTAACTCTCCGTCTCCGCTCTCAGTCTCGCTCCTTCTCGCTCTCTTTTAACTCCCTGTCTCCGCTGTCAGTCTCGCTCCATCTCGCTCTCTTTTAACTCCCCGTCTCCGCTCTCAGTCTCGCTCCATCTCGCTCTCCATTCACTCCCCGTCCCCGCTGTCAGTCTCTCTCCTTCTCGCTCCCTTTTAACTTTCCGTCACAGCTCTCAGTCTCGATCCTTCTCGCTCTCTTTTAACTCCCTGTCTCCGCTCTCAATCTCGCTCCATCTCGCTCTCTTTTAACTCCCTGTCTCCGCTCTCAGTCTCGCTCCTTCTCGCTCTCTATAACTCCCGGTCTCCGCTCTCAGTCTCGCTCCTTCTCGCTCTCATTTAACTCCCCGTCTCCGTTCTCAATCTCGCTCCATCTCGATCTCTTTTAACTCTCCGTCTCCGCTCTCAGTCTCGCTCATTATCGCTCTCTTTTAACTCTCCGTCTCCGCTCTCAGTCTCGCTCCTTCTCGCTGTCCGTTCACTCCCCGTCTCCGCTCTCAGTCTCGCTCCTTCTCGCTCTCCATTCACGCCCCGTCTCCGCTCTCAGTCTTGCTCCTTCTCGCTCTCCATTCACACCCCGTCCCTGCTCTCAGTCTCGCTCCTTCTCGCTCTCTTTTAACTCTCCGTCTCCGCTCTCATTCTCGCTCCTTCTCCCTCTCTTTTAACTCTCTGTCTCCGCTCTCGGTCTCGCTACTTCTCGCTCTCATTTAACTCTCTGTCACACTCTCAGTCTTGCTCCATCTCGCTGAATTTTAACTCCTCGTCTCCGCTCTCAGTCTCGTTCCTTCTCGCTCACTTTTAACTCTCTGTCACCGCTCTCAGTCTCGCTCCTACTCGCTCTCTTTTAACTCTCCGTCTCCGTGCTCAGTCTCCCTCCTTCTCGCTCTCATTTAACTCCATGTCTCCGCTCTCAGTCTCGCTCCTTCTCGCTGTCTTTTAACTCTCCGTCTCCGCTCTCAGTCTCGCTCCTTCTCGCTCTCTTTTAACTCCCTGTCTCGGCTCTCAGTCTCGCTCCTTCTCGCTCTCGTTTAACTCCCTGTCTCCGCTCTCAGTCTCGCTCCTTCTCGCTCTATTAAAACACCCCGTCTCCGCTCTCAATCTCGCCTCTTCTCGCTCTCTTTTAACTCTCTCTCACCGCTCTCATTCTTGATCCTCCTCGCACACTTTTAACTCCCTGTCTCCGCTCTCAGTCTCGCTCCTTCTCGCTCTCATTTAACTCCCTGTCTCCGCTCTCAGTCTCGCTCCTTCTCGCTCTCTTTAACTACCGGTCTCCGCTCTCAGTCTAACTCCGTCTCGCTCTCTTTTAACTCTCTGTCTCCGCTCTCAGTCTCGCTCCGTCTCGCTTTCTTTTAACTCACTGTCTCCGCTCTCAGTCTGGCTCCTTCTCGGTCTCTTTTAACGCCCTGTCTCCGCTCTCAGTCTCGCTCCTTCTCGCTCTCTTTTAACTCCCCGTCTCCGCTCTCAGTCTCGCTCCTTCTCGCTCTTCATTCAGGCCCCGTCTCCGCTCTCTGTCTTGCTCCTTCTCGCTGTCCATTCACTCCCCGTCTCCGCTCTCAGTCTCGCTCCTTCTCGCTCTCCATTCACGCCCCGTCTCCGCTCTCAGTCTTGCTCCTTCTCGCTCTCCATTCACACCCCGTCCCCGCTCTCAGTCTCGCTCCATCTCGCTCTCTTTTAACTCTCCGTCTCCGCTCTCAGTCTCCCTCCTTCTCGCTCTCATTTAACTCACTGTCTCCGCTCTCAGTCTCGCTCCTTCTCGCTCTCATTTAACTCTCTGTCACACTCTCAGTCTCGCTCCATCTCGCTGAATTTTAACTCCCTGTCTGCGCTCTCAGTCTCGCTCCTTCTCGCTCTCTTTTAACTCCCTGTCTCCGCTCTCAGTCTCGCTCCAACTCGCTCTCTTTAACTCCCGGTCTCCGCTCTCAGTCTCGCTCCTTCTCGCTCTCTTTTAACTCTCTGTCTCCGCTCCCAGTCTAGCTCCATCTCGCTCTCTTCTAACTCCCTGTCTACGCTCTCAGTCTCGCTCCTTCTGGCTCTCATTTAACTCTCTGTCACCGCTCTCAGTCTCGCTCCAACTCGCTCTCTTTTAACTCTCCGTCTCCGCTCTCAGTCTCGCTCCTTCTCGCTCTCTATTAACTCCCTGTCTCCGCTCTCAGTCTCGCTCCTTCTCGCTCTCTTTTAACTCTCCGTCTCCGCTCTCAGTCTCGCTCCTTCTCGCTCTCTTTTAACTCTCTGTCTCCGCTCTCAGTCTCGCTCCTTCTCGCTCTCTTTTAACTCCATGTCTCCGCTCTCAGTCTCGCTCCTTCTCGCTGTCTTTTAACTCTCCGTCTCCGCTCTCAGTCTCGCTCCTTCTCGCTCTCTTTTAACTCCCCGTCTCGGCTCTCAGTCTCGCTCCTTCTCGCTCTCGTTTAACTCCCTGTCTCCGCTCTCAGTCTCGCTCCTTCTCGCTCTCTTAAAACACCCCGTCTCCGCTCCCAGTCTCGCTCCAACTCGCTCTCTTTTAACTCTCCGTCTCCGCTCTCAGTCTCGATCCTTCTCGCTCTCTATTAACTCCCTGTCTCCGCTCTCAGTCTCGCTCCTTCTCGCTCTCTTTTAACTCTCCGTCTCCGCTCTCAGTCTCGCTCCTTCTCGCTCTCTTTTAACTCTCTGTCTCCGCTCTCAGTCTCGCTCCTTCTCGCTCTCTTTTAACTCCATGTCTCCGCTATCAGTCTCGCTCCTTCTCGCTGTCTTTTAACTCTCCGTCTCCGCTCTCAGTCTCGCTCTTTCTCGCTCTCTTTTAACTCCCTGTCTCCGCTGTCAGTCTCGCTCCATCTCGCTCTCTTTTAACTCCCCGTCTCCGCTCTCAGTCTCGCTCCATCTCGCTCTCCATTCAGGCCCCGTCTCCGCTCTCAGTCTTGCTCCTTCTCGCTCTCCATTTACTCCCCGTCCCCGCTGTCAGTCTCTCTCCTTCTCGCTCCCTTTTAACTTTCCGTCACGGCTCTCAGTCTCGATCCTTCTCGCTCTCTTTTAACTCCCTGTCTCCGCTCTCAATCTCGCTCCATCTCGCTCTCTTTTAACTCCCTGTCTCCGCTCTCAGTCTCGCTCCTTCTCGCTCTCTATAACTCCCGGTCTCCGCTCTCAGTCTCGCTCCTTCTCGCTCTCATTTAACTCCCCGTCTCCGCTCTCAGTCTCGCTCCATCTCGCTCTCTTTTAACTCCCTGTCTCCGCTTTCAGTCTCGCTCCTTCTCGCTCTCTTTTAACTCCCTGTCTCCGCTCTCAGTCTCGCTCCTTCTCGCTCTCTTTTAACTCCCCGTCTCCGTTCTCAATCTCGCTCCATCTCGATCTCTTTTAACTCTCCGTCTCCGCTCTCAGTCTCGCTCATTATCGCTCTCTTTTAACTCTCCGTCTCCGCTCTCAGTCTCGCTCCTTCTCGCTGTCCGTTCACTCCCCGTCTCCGCTCTCAGTCTCGCTCCTTCTCGCTCTCCATTCACGCCCCGTCTCCGCTCTCAGTCTTGCTCCTTCTCGCTCTCCATTCACACCCCGTCCCTGCTCTCAGTCTCGCTCCTTCTCGCTCTCTTTTAACTCTCCGTCTCCGCTCTCATTCTCGCTCCTTCTCCCTCTCTTTTAACTCTCTGTCTCCGCTCTCGGTCTCGCTACTTCTCGCTCTCATTTAACTCTCTGTCACACTCTCAGTCTTGCTCCATCTCGCTGAATTTTAACTCCTTGTCTCCGCTCTCAGTCTCGTTCCTTCTCGCTCACTTTTAACTCTCTGTCACCGCTCTCAGTCTCGCTCCTTCTCGCTCTCATTTAACTCTCTGTCACACTCTCAGTCTCGCTCCATCTCGCTGAATTTTAACTACCAGTCTCCACTCTCAGTCTCGCTCCATCTCGCTCACTTTTAACTCACTGTCTCCGCTCTCACTCTCGATCCGTCTCGCTCACTTTTAACTCTCTGTCTCCGCTCTCAGTCTGGCTCCTTCTCGCTCTCTTTAACTCTGTGTCTCCGCTCCCAGTCTCGCTCCATCTCACTCTCTTCTAACTCCCTGTCTCCGCTCTCAGTCTCGCTGTTTCTCGCTCAAATTTAACTCTCTGTCACCGCTCACAGTCTCGCTCCTACTGGCTCTCATTTAACTCTCCGTCTCCGCTCTCAGTCTCCCTCCTTCTCGCTCTCTTTTAACTCCCTGTCTCCGCTCTCAGTCTCGCTCCTTCTCGCTCACTATAACTCCCGGTCTCCGCTTTCAGTCTCGCTCCTTCTCGCTCTCATTTAACTCCCCGTCTCCGCTCTCAGTCTCGCTCCATCTCGCTCTCTTTTAACTCCCTGTCTCCGCTTTCAGTCTCTCTCCTTCTCGCTCTCTTTTAACGCTCTGTCTCCGCTCTCAGTCTGGCTCCATCTTGCTCTCTTTTAACTACCTGTCTCCGCTCTCAGTCTAACTCCTTCTCGCTCTCTTTTAACTCTCTGTCTCCGCTCTCAGTCTCGCTCAGTCTCGCTCTCTTTTAACTCCCTGTCTCCGCTCTCAGTCTCGCTCCTTCTCGCTCTCTTTTAACGCTCTGTCTCCGCTCTCAGTCTGGCTCCATCTTGCTCTCTTTTAACTACCTGTCTCCGCTCTCAGTCTCGCTCCTTCTCGCTCTCTTTTAACTCCCCGTCTCCGCTCTCAGTCTCGCTCCATCTCGATCTCTTTTAACTCTCCGTCTCCGCTCTCAGTCTCGCTCATTATCGCTCTCTTTTAACTCTCGTCTCCGCTCTCAGTCTCGCTCCTTCTCGCTCTCCATTCACGCCCCGTCTCCGCTCTCAGTCTTGCTCCTTCTCGCTCTCCATTCACACCCCGTCCCCGCTCTCAGTCTCGCTCCTTCTCGCTCTCTTTTAACTCACCGTCTCCGCTCTCAGTCTCCCTCCTTCTCGCTCTTATTTAACTCACTGCCTCCGCTCTCAGTCTCGCTCCTTCTCGCTCTCATTTAACTCTCTGTCACACTCTCAGTCTCGCTCCATCTCGCTGAATTTTAACTCCTTGTCTCCGCTCTCAGTCTCGTTCCTTCTCGCTCACTTTTAACTCTCTGTCACCGCTCTCAGTCTCACTCCTACTCGCTATCTTTTAACTCTCCGTCTCCGCTCTCAGTCTCCCTCCTTCTCGCTCTCATTTAACTCCCTGTCTCCGCTCTCAGTCTCGCTCCTTCTCGCTCTCATTTAACTCTCTGTCACACTCTCAGTCTCGCTCCATCTAGCTGAATTTTAACTCCCTTACTCCGCGCTCAGTCTCGTTCCTTCTTGCTCTCTTTTAACTCCCCGTCTCAGCTCTCAGTCTCACTCCTTCTCGCTCTCTTTTAACTACCCGTCTCCGCTCTCAGTCTCGCTCCTTCTCGCTCTCTTTTAACTCCCTGTCTCCGCACTCAGTCTCGCTCCTTCTCGCTCTCTTAAAATACCCCGTCTCCGCTCTCAATCTCGCTCCTTCTCGCTCTCTTATAACTCTCCGTCACCGCTCACAGTCTCGATCTTTCTCGCTCTCTTTTAACTCATTGTGTCCGCTCTCAGTCTCGCTCCTTCTCGCTCTCTTTTAACTCCCTGTCTCCGCTCTCAGTCTCGCTCCTTCTCGCTCTCTTTAACTCCCGGTCTCCGCTCTCAGTCTCGCTCCTTCTCGCTCTCTTTTAACTCTCCATCTCCGCTCTCAGTCTCGCTCCTTCTCGCTCTCTTTTAACTCTCTGTCTCCGCTCTCAGTCTCGCTCCTTCTCGCTCTCTTTTAACTCCATGTCTCCGCTATCAGTCTCGCTCCTTCTCGCTGTCTTTTAACTCTCCGTCTCCGCTCTCAGTCTCGCTCTTTCTCGCTCTCTTTTAACTCCCTGTCTCCGCTGTCAGTCTCGCTCCATCTCGCTCTCTTTTAACTCCCCGTCTCCGCTCTCAGTCTCGCTCCATCTCGCTCTCCATTCAGGCCCCGTCTCCGCTCTCAGTCTTGCTCCTTCTCGCTCTCCATTTACTCCCCGTCCCCGCTGTCAGTCTCTCTCCTTCTCGCTCCCTTTTAACTTTCCGTCACGGCTCTCAGTCTCGATCCTTCTCGCTCTCTTTTAACTCCCTGTCTCCGCTCTCAATCTCGCTCCATCTCGCTCTCTTTTAACTCCCTGTCTCCGCTCTCAGTCTCGCTCCTTCTCGCTCTCTATAACTCCCGGTCTCCGCTCTCAGTCTCGCTCCTTCTCGCTCTCATTTAACTCCCCGTCTCCGCTCTCAGTCTCGCTCCATCTCGCTCTCTTTTAACTCCCTGTCTCCGCTTTCAGTCTCGCTCCTTCTCGCTCTCTTTTAACTCCCTGTCTCCGCTCTCAGTCTCGCTCCTTCTCGCTCTCTTTTAACTCCCCGTCTCCGTTCTCAATCTCGCTCCATCTCGATCTCTTTTAACTCTCCGTCTCCGCTCTCAGTCTCGCTCATTATCGCTCTCTTTTAACTCTCCGTCTCCGCTCTCAGTCTCGCTCCTTCTCGCTGTCCGTTCACTCCCCGTCTCCGCTCTCAGTCTCGCTCCTTCTCGCTCTCCATTCACGCCCCGTCTCCGCTCTCAGTCTTGCTCCTTCTCGCTCTCCATTCACACCCCGTCCCTGCTCTCAGTCTCGCTCCTTCTCGCTCTCTTTTAACTCTCCGTCTCCGCTCTCATTCTCGCTCCTTCTCCCTCTCTTTTAACTCTCTGTCTCCGCTCTCGGTCTCGCTACTTCTCGCTCTCATTTAACTCTCTGTCACACTCTCAGTCTTGCTCCATCTCGCTGAATTTTAACTCCTTGTCTCCGCTCTCAGTCTCGTTCCTTCTCGCTCACTTTTAACTCTCTGTCACCGCTCTCAGTCTCGCTCCTTCTCGCTCTCATTTAACTCTCTGTCACACTCTCAGTCTCGCTCCATCTCGCTGAATTTTAACTACCAGTCTCCACTCTCAGTCTCGCTCCATCTCGCTCACTTTTAACTCACTGTCTCCGCTCTCACTCTCGATCCGTCTCGCTCACTTTTAACTCTCTGTCTCCGCTCTCAGTCTGGCTCCTTCTCGCTCTCTTTAACTCTGTGTCTCCGCTCCCAGTCTCGCTCCATCTCACTCTCTTCTAACTCCCTGTCTCCGCTCTCAGTCTCGCTGTTTCTCGCTCAAATTTAACTCTCTGTCACCGCTCACAGTCTCGCTCCTACTGGCTCTCATTTAACTCTCCGTCTCCGCTCTCAGTCTCCCTCCTTCTCGCTCTCTTTTAACTCCCTGTCTCCGCTCTCAGTCTCGCTCCTTCTCGCTCACTATAACTCCCGGTCTCCGCTTTCAGTCTCGCTCCTTCTCGCTCTCATTTAACTCCCCGTCTCCGCTCTCAGTCTCGCTCCATCTCGCTCTCTTTTAACTCCCTGTCTCCGCTTTCAGTCTCTCTCCTTCTCGCTCTCTTTTAACGCTCTGTCTCCGCTCTCAGTCTGGCTCCATCTTGCTCTCTTTTAACTACCTGTCTCCGCTCTCAGTCTAACTCCTTCTCGCTCTCTTTTAACTCTCTGTCTCCGCTCTCAGTCTCGCTCAGTCTCGCTCTCTTTTAACTCCCTGTCTCCGCTCTCAGTCTCGCTCCTTCTCGCTCTCTTTTAACGCTCTGTCTCCGCTCTCAGTCTGGCTCCATCTTGCTCTCTTTTAACTACCTGTCTCCGCTCTCAGTCTCGCTCCTTCTCGCTCTCTTTTAACTCCCCGTCTCCGCTCTCAGTCTCGCTCCATCTCGATCTCTTTTAACTCTCCGTCTCCGCTCTCAGTCTCGCTCATTATCGCTCTCTTTTAACTCTCGTCTCCGCTCTCAGTCTCGCTCCTTCTCGCTCTCCATTCACGCCCCGTCTCCGCTCTCAGTCTTGCTCCTTCTCGCTCTCCATTCACACCCCGTCCCCGCTCTCAGTCTCGCTCCTTCTCGCTCTCTTTTAACTCACCGTCTCCGCTCTCAGTCTCCCTCCTTCTCGCTCTTATTTAACTCACTGCCTCCGCTCTCAGTCTCGCTCCTTCTCGCTCTCATTTAACTCTCTGTCACACTCTCAGTCTCGCTCCATCTCGCTGAATTTTAACTCCTTGTCTCCGCTCTCAGTCTCGTTCCTTCTCGCTCACTTTTAACTCTCTGTCACCGCTCTCAGTCTCACTCCTACTCGCTATCTTTTAACTCTCCGTCTCCGCTCTCAGTCTCCCTCCTTCTCGCTCTCATTTAACTCCCTGTCTCCGCTCTCAGTCTCGCTCCTTCTCGCTCTCATTTAACTCTCTGTCACACTCTCAGTCTCGCTCCATCTAGCTGAATTTTAACTCCCTTACTCCGCGCTCAGTCTCGTTCCTTCTTGCTCTCTTTTAACTCCCCGTCTCAGCTCTCAGTCTCACTCCTTCTCGCTCTCTTTTAACTACCCGTCTCCGCTCTCAGTCTCGCTCCTTCTCGCTCTCTTTTAACTCCCTGTCTCCGCACTCAGTCTCGCTCCTTCTCGCTCTCTTAAAATACCCCGTCTCCGCTCTCAATCTCGCTCCTTCTCGCTCTCTTATAACTCTCCGTCACCGCTCACAGTCTCGATCTTTCTCGCTCTCTTTTAACTCATTGTGTCCGCTCTCAGTCTCGCTCCTTCTCGCTCTCTTTTAACTCCCTGTCTCCGCTCTCAGTCTCGCTCCTTCTCGCTCTCTTTAACTCCCGGTCTCCGCTCTCAGTCTCGCTCCTTCTCGCTCTCTTTTAACTCTCCATCTCCGCTCTCAGTCTCGCTCCTTCCCGCTCTCTTTTAACTCCCTGTCTCGGCTCTCAGTCTCGCTCCTTCTCGCTCTCGTTTAACTCCCTGTCTCCGCTCTCAGTCTCGATCCTTCTCGCTCTCTTTTAACTCTCCGTCACCGCTCTCATTCCCGATCCTTCTCGCTCACTTTTAACTCCCTGTCTCCGCTCTCAGTCTCGCTCCTTCTCGCTCTCATTTAACTCCCTGTCTCCGCTCTCAGTCTCGCTCCTTCTCGCTCTCTTTAACTCCCGGTCTCCGCTCTCAGTCTAACTCCTTCTCGCTCTCTTTTAACTCTCTGTCTCCGCTCTCAGTCTCGCTCCGTCTCGCTTTCTTTTAACTCACTGTCTCCGCTCTCAGTCTGGCTCCTTCTCGGTCTCTTTTAACTCCCTGTCTCCGCTCTCAGTCTCGCTCCTTCTCGCTCTCTTTTAACTCCCCGTCTCCGCTCTCAGTCTCGCTCCTTCTCGCTCTCCATTCAGGCCCCGTCTCGGCTCTCAGTCTCTCTCCTTCTCGCTCCCTTTTAACTTTCCGTCACCGCTCTCAGTCTCGATCCTTCTCGCTCTCTTTTAACTCCCTGTCTACACTCTCAGTCTCGCTCCATCTCGCTCTCTTTTAACTCCCTGTCTCCGCTCTCAGTCTCGCTTCTTCTCGCTCTCTATAACTCCCGGTCTCCGCTCTCAGTCTCGCTCCTTCTCGCTCTCATTTAACTCCCCGTCTCCGCTCTCAGTCTCGCTCCATCTCGCTCTCATTTAACTCCCTGTCTCCGCTCTCAGTCTGGCTCCTTCTCGCTCTCTTTTAACGCTCTGTCTCCGCTCTCAGTCACGCTCCTTCCCGCTCTCTTTTAACTCCCTGTCTCCGCTCTCAGTCTAACTCCTTCTCGCTCTCTTTTAACTCTCTATCTCCGCTCTCAGTCTCGCTCCGTCTTGCTCTCTTTTAACTCACTGTCTCCGCTCTCAGTCTGGCTCCTTCTCGGTCTCTTTTAACTCCCTGTCTCCGCTCTCAGTCTCGCTCCTTCTCGATCTCTTTTAACTCCCCGTCTCCGCTCTCAGTCTCGCTCCATCTCGATCTCTTTTAACTCTCCGTCTCCGCTCTCAGTCTCGCTCATTATCGCTCTCTTTTAACTCTCCGTCTCCGCTCTCAGTCTCCCTCCTTCTCGCTCTCATTTAACTCACTGTCTCCGCTCTCAGTCTCCCTCCTTCTCGCTCTCATTTAACTCACTGTCTCCGCTCTCAGTCTCGCTCCATCTCGCTGAATTTTAACTCCTTGTCTCCGCTCTCAGACTCGTTCCTTCTCGCTCACTTTTAACTCTCTGTCACCGCTCTCAGTCTCGCTCCAACTCGCTCTCTTTTAACTCTCCGTCTCCGCTCTCAGTCTCCCTCCTTCTCGCTCTCATTTAACTCCCTGTCTCCGCTCTCAGTCTCACTCCTTCTGGCTCTCATTTAACTCTCTGTCACACTCTCAGTCTCGCTCCATCTCGCTGAATTTTAACTCCCTGTCTCCGCTCTCAGTCTCGCTCCTTCTCGCTCTCTTTTAACTCTCTGTCTCCGCTCTCAGTCTCGCTCCTTCTCGCTCTCTTTTAACTCCCCGTCTCCGCTCTCAGTCTCGCTCCTTCTCGCTCTCTTTTAACTCCATGTCTCCGCTCTCAGTCTCGCTCCTTCTCGCTGTCTTTTAACTCTCCGTCTCCGCTCTCAGTCTCGCTCCTTCTCGCTCTCTTTTAACTCCCCGTCTCGGCTCTCAGTCTCGCTCCTTCTCGCTCTCGTTTAACTCCCTGTCTCCGCTCTCAGTCTCGCTCCTTCTCGCTCTCTTAAAACACCCCGTCTCCGCTCCCAGTCTCGCTCCAACTCTCTCTCTTTTAACTCTCCGTCTCCGCTCTCAGTCTCGCTCCTTCTCGCTCTCTTTTAACTCTCTGTCTCCGCTCTCAGTCTCGCTCCTTCTCGCTCTCTTTTAACTCCATGTCTCCGCTATCAGTCTCGCTCCTTCTCGCTGTCTTTTAACTCTCCGTCTCCGCTCTCAGTCTCGCTCCTTCTCGCTCTCTTTTAACTCCCTGTCTCCGCTGTCAGTCTCGCTCCATCTCGCTCTCTTTTAACTCCCCGTCTCCGCTCTCAGTCTCGCTCCATCTCGCTCTCCATTCAGGCCCCGTCTCCGCTCTCAGTCTTGCTCCTTCTCGCTCTCCATTCACTCCCCGTCCCCGCTGTCAGTCTCTCTCCTTCTCGCTCCCTTTTAACTTTCCGTCACAGCTCTCAGTCTCGATCCTTCTCGCTCTCTTTTAACTCCCTGTCTCCGCTCTCAATCTCGCTCCATCTCGCTCTCTTTTAACTCCCTGTCTCCGCTCTCAGTCTCGCTCCTTCTCGCTCTCTATAACTCCCGGTCTCCGCTCTCAGTCTCGCTCCTTCTCGCTCTCATTTAACTCCCCGTCTCCGCTCTCAGTCTCGCTCCATCTCGCTCTCTTTTAACTCCCTGTCTCCGCTTTCAGTCTCGCTCCTTCTCGCTCTCTTTTAACTCCCTGTCTCCGCTCTCAGTCTCGCTCCTTCTCGCTCTCTTTTAACTCCCCGTCTCCATTCTCAATCTCGCTCCATCTCGATCTCTTTTAACTCTCCGTCTCCGCTCTCAGTCTCGCTCATTATCGCTCTCTTTTAACTCTCCGTCTCCGCTCTCAGTCTCGCTCCTTCTCGCTGTCCGTTCACTCCCCGTCTCCGCTCTCAGTCTCGCTCCTTCTCGCTCTCCATTCACGCCCCGTCTCCGCTCTCAGTCTTGCTCCTTCTCGCTCTCCATTCACACCCCGTCCCTGCTCTCAGTCTCGCTCCTTCTCGCTCTCTTTTAACTCTCCGTCTCCGCTCTCATTCTCGCTCCTTCTCCCTCTCTTTTAACTCTCTGTCTCCGCTCTCGGTATCGCTACTTCTCGCTCTCATTTAACTCTCTGTCACACTCTCAGTCTTGCTCCATCTCGCTGAATTTTAACTCCTCGTCTCCGCTCTCAGTCTCGTTCCTTCTCGCTCACTTTTAACTCTCTGTCACCGCTCTCAGTCTCGCTCCTACTCGCTCTCTTTTAACTCTCCGTCTCCGTGCTCAGTCTCCCTCCTTCTCGCTCTCATTTAACTCCATGTCTCCGCTCTCAGTCTCGCTCCTTCTCGCTGTCTTTTAACTCTCCGTCTCCGCTCTCAGTCTCGCTCCTTCTCGCTCTCTTTTAACTCCCTGTCTCGGCTCTCAGTCTCGCTCCTTCTCGCTCTCGTTTAACTCCCTGTCTCCGCTCTCAATCTCGCCTCTTCTCGCTCTCTTTTAACTCTCTCTCACCGCTCTCATTCTTGATCCTCCTCGCACACTTTTAACTCCCTGTCTCCGCTCTCAGTCTCGCTCCTTCTCGCTCTCATTTAACTCCCTGTCTCCGCTCTCAGTCTCGCTCCTTCTCGCTCTCTTTAACTACCGGTCTCCGCTCTCAGTCTAACTCCGTCTCGCTCTCTTTTAACTCTCTGTCTCCGCTCTCAGTCTCGCTCCGTCTCGCTTTCTTTTAACTCACTGTCTCCGCTCTCAGTCTGGCTCCTTCTCGGTCTCTTTTAACGCCCTGTCTCCGCTCTCAGTCTCGCTCCTTCTCGCTCTCTTTTAACTCCCCGTCTCCGCTCTCAGTCTCGCTCCTTCTCGCTCTTCATTCAGGCCCCGTCTCCGCTCTCTGTCTTGCTCCTTCTCGCTGTCCATTCACTCCCCGTCTCCGCTCTCAGTCTCGCTCCTTCTCGCTCTCCATTCACGCCCCGTCTCCGCTCTCAGTCTTGCTCCTTCTCGCTCTCCATTCACACCCCGTCCCCGCTCTCAGTCTCGCTCCATCTCGCTCTATTTTAACTCTCCGTCTCCGCTCTCAGTCTCCCTCCTTCTCGCTCTCATTTAACTCACTGTCTCCGCTCTCAGTCTCGCTCCTTCTCGCTCTCATTTAACTCTCTGTCACACTCTCAGTCTCGCTCCATCTCGCTGAATTTTAACTCCCTGTCTGCGCTCTCAGTCTCGCTCCTTCTCGCTCTCTTTTAACTCCCTGTCTCCGCTCTCAGTCTCGCTCCAACTCGCTCTCTTTAACTCCCGGTCTCCGCTCTCAGTCTCGCTCCTTCTCGCTCTCTTTTAACTCTCTGTCTCCGCTCCCAGTCTAGCTCCATCTCGCTCTCTTCTAACTCCCTGTCTACGCTCTCAGTCTCGCTCCTTCTGGCTCTCATTTAACTCTCTGTCACCGCTCTCAGTCTCGCTCCAACTCGCTCTCTTTTAACTCTCCGTCTCCGCTCTCAGTCTCGCTCCTTCTCGCTCTCTATTAACTCCCTGTCTCCGCTCTCAGTCTCGCTCCTTCTCGCTCTCTTTTAACTCTCCGTCTCCGCTCTCAGTCTCGCTCCTTCTCGCTCTCTTTTAACTCTCTGTCTCCGCTCTCAGTCTCGCTCCTTCTCGCTCTCTTTTAACTCCATGTCTCCGCTCTCAGTCTCGCTCCTTCTCGCTGTCTTTTAACTCTCCGTCTCCGCTCTCAGTCTCGCTCCTTCTCGCTCTCTTTTAACTCCCCGTCTCGGCTCTCAGTCTCGCTCCTTCTCGCTCTCGTTTAACTCCCTGTCTCCGCTCTCAGTCTCGCTCCTTCTCGCTCTCTTAAAACACCCCGTCTCCGCTCCCAGTCTCGCTCCAACTCGCTCTCTTTTAACTCTCCGTCTCCGCTCTCAGTCTCGATCCTTCTCGCTCTCTATTAACTCCCTGTCTCCGCTCTCAGTCTCGCTCCTTCTCGCTCTCTTTTAACTCTCCGTCTCCGCTCTCAGTCTCGCTCCTTCTCGCTCTCTTTTAACTCTCTGTCTCCGCTCTCAGTCTCGCTCCTTCTCGCTCTCTTTTAACTCCATGTCTCCGCTATCAGTCTCGCTCCTTCTCGCTGTCTTTTAACTCTCCGTCTCCGCTCTCAGTCTCGCTCTTTCTCGCTCTCTTTTAACTCCCTGTCTCCGCTGTCAGTCTCGCTCCATCTCGCTCTCTTTTAACTCCCCGTCTCCGCTCTCAGTCTCGCTCCATCTCGCTCTCCATTCAGGCCCCGTCTCCGCTCTCAGTCCTGCTCCTTCTCGCTCTCCATTTACTCCCCGTCCCCGCTGTCAGTCTCTCTCCTTCTCGCTCCCTTTTAACTTTCCGTCACGGCTCTCAGTCTCGATCCTTCTCGCTCTCTTTTAACTCCCTGTCTCCGCTCTCAATCTCGCTCCATCTCGCTCTCTTTTAACTCCCTGTCTCCGCTCTCAGTCTCGCTCCTTCTCGCTCTCTATAACTCCCGGTCTCCGCTCTCAGTCTCGCTCCTTCTCGCTCTCATTTAACTCCCCGTCTCCGCTCTCAGTCTCGCTCCATCTCGCTCTCTTTTAACTCCCTGTCTCCGCTTTCAGTCTCGCTCCTTCTCGCTCTCTTTTAACTCCCTGTCTCCGCTCTCAGTCTCGCTCCTTCTCGCTCTCTTTTAACTCCCCGTCTCCGTTCTCAATCTCGCTCCATCTCGATCTCTTTTAACTCTCCGTCTCCGCTCTCAGTCTCGCTCATTATCGCTCTCTTTTAACTCTCCGTCTCCGCTCTCAGTCTCGCTCCTTCTCGCTGTCCGTTCACTCCCCGTCTCCGCTCTCAGTCTCGCTCCTTCTCGCTCTCCATTCACGCCCCGTCTCCGCTCTCAGTCTTGCTCCTTCTCGCTCTCCATTCACACCCCGTCCCTGCTCTCAGTCTCGCTCCTTCTCGCTCTCTTTTAACTCTCCGTCTCCGCTCTCATTCTCGCTCCTTCTCCCTCTCTTTTAACTCTCTGTCTCCGCTCTCGGTCTCGCTACTTCTCGCTCTCATTTAACTCTCTGTCACACTCTCAGTCTTGCTCCATCTCGCTGAATTTTAACTCCTTGTCTCCGCTCTCAGTCTCGTTCCTTCTCGCTCACTTTTAACTCTCTGTCACCGCTCTCAGTCTCGCTCCTTCTCGCTCTCATTTAACTCTCTGTCACACTCTCAGTCTCGCTCCATCTCGCTGAATTTTAACTCCCTGTCTCCGCGCTCAGTCTCGTTCCTTCTCGCTCACTTTTAACTCTCTGTCTCCACTCTCAGTCTCGCTCCGTCTCACTCTCTTTTAACTACCAGTCTCCACTCTCAGTCTCGCTCCATCTCGCTCACTTTTAACTCACTGTCTCCGCTCTCACTCTCGATCCGTCTCGCTCACTTTTAACTCTCTGTCTCCGCTCTCAGTCTGGCTCCTTCTCGCTCTCTTTAACTCTGTGTCTCCGCTCCCAGTCTCGCTCCATCTCACTCTCTTCTAACTCCCTGTCTCCGCTCTCAGTCTCGCTCCTTCTCGCTCAAATTTAACTCTCTGTCACCGCTCACAGTCTCGCTCCTACTGGCTCTCATTTAACTCTCCGTCTCCGCTCTCAGTCTCCCTCCTTCTCGCTCTCTTTTAACTCCCTGTCTCCGCTCTCAGTCTCGCTCCTTCTCGCTCACTATAACTCCCGGTCTCCGCTTTCAGTCTCGCTCCTTCTCGCTCTCATTTAACTCCCCGTCTCCGCTCTCAGTCTCGCTCCATCTCGCTCTCTTTTAACTCCCTGTCTCCGCTTTCAGTCTCGCTCCTTCTCGCTCTCTTTTACCGCTCTGTCTCCGCTCTCAGTCTGGCTCCATCTTGCTCTCTTTTAACTACCTGTCTCCGCTCTCAGTCTAACTCCTTCTCGCTCTCTTTTAACTCTCTGTCTCCGCTCTCAGTCTCGCTCAGTCTCGCTCTCTTTTAACTCCCTGTCTCCGCTCTCAGTCTCGCTCCTTCTCGCTCTCTTTTAACGCTCTGTCTCTGCTCTCAGTCTGGCTCCATCTTGCTCTCTTTTAACTACCTGTCTCCGCTCTCAGTCTCGCTCCTTCTCGCTCTCTTTTAACTCCCCGTCTCCGCTCTCAGTCTCGCTCCATCTCGATCTCTTTTAACTCTCCGTCTCCGCTCTCAGTCTCGCTCATTATCGCTCTCTTTTAACTCTCGTCTCCGCTCTCAGTCTCGCTCCTTCTCGCTCTCCATTCACGCCCCGTCTCCGCTCTCAGTCTTGCTCCTTCTCGCTCTCCATTCACACCCCGTCCCCGCTCTCAGTCTCGCTCCTTCTCGCTCTCTTTTAACTCACCGTCTCCGCTCTCAGTCTCCCTCCTTCTCGCTCTTATTTAACTCACTGCCTCCGCTCTCAGTCTCGCTCCTTCTCGCTCTCATTTAACTCTCTGTCACACTCTCAGTCTCGCTCCATCTTGCTGAATTTTAACTCCTTGTCTCCGCTCTCAGTCTCGTTCCTTCTCGCTCACTTTTAACTCTCTGTCACCGCTCTCAGTCTCACTCCTACTCGCTATCTTTTAACTCTCCGTCTCCGCTCTCAGTCTCCCTCCTTCTCGCTCTCATTTAACTCCCTGTCTCCGCTCTCAGTCTCGCTCCTTCTCGCTCTCATTTAACTCTCTGTCACAATCTCAGTCTCGCTCCATCTAGCTGAATTTTAACTCCCTTACTCCGCGCTCAGTCTCGTTCCTTCTTGCTCTCTTTTAACTCCCCGTCTCAGCTCTCAGTCTCACTCCTTCTCGCTCTCTTTTAACTACCCGTCTCCGCTCTCAGTCTCGCTCCTTCTCGCTCTCTTTTAACTCCCTGTCTCCGCACTCAGTCTCGCTCCTTCTCGCTCTCTTAAAATACCCCGTCTCCGCTCTCAATCTCGCTCCTTCTCGCTCTCTTATAACTCTCCGTCACCGCTCACAGTCTCGATCTTTCTCGCTCTCTTTTAACTCATTGTGTCCGTTCTCAGTCTCGCTCCTTCTCGCTCTCTTTTAACTCCCTGTCTCCGCTCTCAGTCTCGCTCCTTCTCGCTCTCTTTAACTCCCGGTCTCCGCTCTCAGTCTCGCTCCTTCTCGCTCTCTTTTAACTCTCCATCTCCGCTCTCAGTCTCGCTCCTTCCCGCTCTCTTTTAACTCCCTGTCTCGGCTCTCAGTCTCGCTCCTTCTCGCTCTCGTTTAACTCCCTGTCTCCGCTCTCAGTCTCGATCCTTCTCGCTCTCTTTTAACTCTCCGTCACCGCTCTCATTCCCGATCCTTCTCGCTCACTTTTAACTCCCTGTCTCCGCTCTCAGTCTCGCTCCTTCTCGCTCTCATTTAACTCCCTGTCTCCGCTCTCAGTCTCGCTCCTTCTCGCTCTCTTTAACACCCGGTCTCCGCTCTCAGTCTAACTCCTTCTCGCTCTCTTTTAACTCTCTGTCTCCGCTCTCAGTCTCGCTCCGTCTCGCTTTCTTTTAACTCACTGTCTCCGCTCTCAGTCTGGCTCCTTCTCGGTCTCTTTTAACTCCCTGTCTCCGCTCTCAGTCTCGCTCCTTCTCGCTCTCTTTTAACTCCCCGTCTCCGCTCTCAGTCTCGCTCCTTCTCGCTCTCCATTCAGGCCCCGTCTCGGCTCTCAGTCTCTCTCCTTCTCGCTCCCTTTTAACTTTCCGTCACCGCTCTCAGTCTCGATCCTTCTCGCTCTCTTTTAACTCCCTGTCTACACTCTCAGTCTCGCTCCATCTCGCTCTCTTTTAACTCCCTGTCTCCGCTCTCAGTCTCGCTTCTTCTCGCTCTCTATAACTCCCGGTCTCCGCTCTCAGTCTCGCTCCTTCTCGCTCTCATTTAACTCCCCGTCTCCGCTCTCAGTCTCGCTCCATCTCGCTCTCATTTAACTCCCTGTCTCCGCTCTCAGTCTGGCTCCTTCTCGCTCTCTTTTAACGCTCTGTCTCCGCTCTCAGTCACGCTCCTTCCCGCTCTCTTTTAACTCCCTGTCTCCGCTCTCAGTCTAACTCCTTCTCGCTCTCTTTTAACTCTCTATCTCCGCTCTCAGTCTCGCTCCGTCTTGCTCTCTTTTAACTCACTGTCTCCGCTCTCAGTCTGGCTCCTTCTCGGTCTCTTTTAACTCCTTGTCTCCGCTCTCAGTCTCGCTCCTTCTCGATCTCTTTTAACTCCCCGTCTCCGCTCTCAGTCTCGCTCCATCTCGATCTCTTTTAACTCTCCGTCTCCGCTCTCAGTCTCGCTCATTATCGCTCTCTTTTAACTCTCCGTCTCCGCTCTCAGTCTCCCTCCTTCTCGCTCTCATTTAACTCACTGTCTCCGCTCTCAGTCTCCCTCCTTCTCGCTCTCATTTAACTCACTGTCTCCGCTCTCAGTCTCGCTCCATCTCGCTGAATTTTAACTCCTTGTCTCCGCTCTCAGACTCGTTCCTTCTCGCTCACTTTTAACTCTCTGTCACCGCTCTCAGTCTCGCTCCAACTCGCTCTCTTTTAACTCTCCGTCTCCGCTCTCAGTCTCCCTCCTTCTCGCTCTCATTTAACTCCCTGTCTCCGCTCTCAGTCTCACTCCTTCTGGCTCTCATTTAACTCTCTGTCACACTCTCAGTCTCGCTCCATCTCGCTGAATTTTAACTCCCTGTCTCCGCGCTCAGTCTCGTTCCTTCTCGCTCACTTTTAACTCTCTGTCTCCGCTCTCAGTCTCGCTCCGTCTCGCTCTCTTTTAACTACCTGTCTCCGCTCTCAGTCTCGCTCCATCTCGCTCACTTTTAACTCACTTTCTCCGCTCTCACTCTCGCTCCGTCTCGCTCACTTTTAACTCTCTGTCTCCGCTCTCAGTCTGGCTCCTTCTCGCTCTCTTTTAACTCTCTGTCTCCGCTCCCAGTCTCGCTCCATCTCGCTCTCTTCTAACTCCCTGTCTCCGCTCTCAGTCTCGCTCCTTCTCGCTCAAATTTAACTCTCTGTCACCGCTCTCAGTCTCGCTCCTACTGGCTCTCATTTTACTCTCCGTCTCCGCTCTCAGTCTCGCTCCTTCTCGCTCTCTTTTAACTCCCTGTCTCCGCTCTCAGGCTCGCTCCTTCTCGCTGTCTTTTAACTCTCCGTCTCCGCTCTCAGTCTCGCTCCTTCTCGCTCTCTTTTAACTCCCTGTCTCGTCTCTCAGTCTCGCTCCTTCTCGCTCTCGTTTAACTCCCTGTCTCCGCTCTCAGTCTCGCTCCTTCTCGCTCTCTTTTAACTCCCTGTCTCCGCACTCAGTCTCGCTCCTTCTCGCTCACTATTAACTCCACGTCTCGCTTCTCAGTCACGCTCCATCTCGCTCTCTTTTAATTCCCTGTCTCCGCTCTCAGTCACTCTCCTTCTCGCTCTCTATTAACTCCCGGTCTCCGCTCTCAGTCTCGCTCCTTCTCACTCTCTTTTAACACCCCGTCTCCGCTCTCAGTCTCGCTCCTTCTCGCTCTCTGTTAACTCTCCGTCTCCGCTCTCAATCTCGCTCCGTCTTGCTCTCTTTTAACTCCCCGTCTCAGCTCTCAGTCTCGCTCCTTCTCGCTCTCTTTTAACTACCCGTCTCCGCTCTCAGTCTCGCTCCTTCTCGCTCTCTTTTAACTCCCTGTCTCCGCTCTCAGTCTCGCTCCTTCTCGCTCTCTTAAAACACCCCGTCCCCGCTCTCATTCTCGCTCCATCTGGCTCTCTTTTAACTCTCCGTCTCCGCTCTCAGTCTCGCTCCTTCTCGATCTATTTTAACTCCCTGTCTCCGCTCCCAATCTCGCTCCTTCTCGCTATCATTTAACACTCCTTCTCCGCTCTCTGTCTCGCTCCTTCTCGCTCTCTATTAACTCCCTGTGTCCGCTCTCAGTCTCGCTCCTTCCCGCTCTCATTTAACTCTCCTTCTCCGCTCTGTGTCTCGCTCCTTCTCGCTCTCTTTTAACTCCCTGTGTCCGCTCTCAGTCACGCTCCTTCTCGCTCTCATTTAACTCTCCTTCTCCGCTCTCAATCTCGCTCCTTCTCGCTCTCTTTAACTCCCCGTCTCTGCTCTCAGTCTCGCTCCTTCTCGCTCTCTTTTAACTACCCGTCTCCGCTCTCAGTCTCGCTCCTTCTCGCTCTCATTTAACTCAGTGTCTCCGCTCTCAGTCTCGCTCTTTCTCGCTCTCTTAAAACACCCCATCTCCGCTCTCAATGTCGCTCCTTCTCGCTCTCTTTTAACTCTCCGTCACCGCTCTCAGTCTCGATCCTTCTCGCTCTCTTTTAACTCCCTGCCTCCGCTCTCAGTCTCGCTCCTACTCGCTCTCTTTTAACTCCCTGTCTCCGCTCTCAGTCTCGCTCCTTCTCGCTCTCTTTAACTAACGGTCTCCGCTCTCAGTCTCGCTCCTATACGCTCTCTTTTAACTCTCTGTCTCCGCTCCCTGTCTCGCTCCAACTCGGCCTCTTCTAACTCTCTGTCATCGCTCTCAGTCTCGCTCCTTCTCGCTCTCATTTAACTCTCTGTCACCGCTCTCAGTCTCGCTCCAACTCGCTCTCTATTTACTCTCCGTCTCCGCTCTCAGTCTCGCTCCTTCTCGCTCTCTTTTAACTCTCTGTCTCGGCTCTCAGTCTCGCTCCTTCTCGCTCTCGTTTAACTCCCTGTCTCAGCTCTCAGTCTTGCTCCTTCTCGCTCTCATAAAACACCCCGTCTCCACTCTCAATCTCGCTCCTTCTCGCTCTCTTTTAACTCTCCGTCACCGCTCTCAGTCTCGATCCTTCTCGCTCACTTTTAACTCCCTGTCTCCGCTCTCAGTCTCGCTCCTTCTCGCTCTCTTTTAACTCCCTGTCTCCGCTCTCAGTCTCGCTCCTTCTCCCTCTCTTTAACTCCCGGTCTCCGCTCTCAGTCTAACTCCTTCTCGCTCTCTATTAACTCTCTGTCTCCGCTCTCAGTCTCGCTCCGTCTCGCTTTCTTTTAACTCACTGTCTCCGCTCTCAGTCTGGCTCCTTCTCGGTCTCTTTTAACTCCCTGTCTCCGCTCTCAGTCTCGCTCCTTCTCGCTCTCTTTTAACTCCCCGTCTCCGCTCTCAGTCTCGCTCCTTCTCGCTCTCCATTCAGGCCCCGTCTCCGCTCTCAGTCTTGCTCCTTCTCGCTCTCCATTCACTCCCCGTCCCCGCTGTCAGACTCTCTCCTTCTCGCTCCCTTTTAACTTTCCATCACGGATCTCAGTCTCGATCCTTCTCGCTCTCTTTTAACGCCCTGTCTCCGCTCCCAGTCTCGCTCCTTCTCGCTCTCTATAACTCCCGGTCTCCGCTCTCAGTCTCGCTCCTTCTGGCTCTCATTTAACTCCCCGTCTCCGCTCTCAGTCTCGCTCCATCTCGCTCTCTTATAACTCCCTGTCTCCGCTTTCAGTCTCGCTCCTTCTCGCTCTCTTTTAACGCTCTGTCTCCGCTCTCAGTCTGGCTCCATCTCGCTCTCATTTTACTCCCTGTCTCCGCTCTCAGTCTAACTCCTTCTCGCTCTCTTTTAACTCTCTGTCTCCGCTCTCAGTCTCGCTCCGTCTCGCTCTCTTTTAACTCACTGTCTCCGCTCTCAGTCTGGCTCCTTCTCGGTCTCTTATAACTCCCTGTCTCCACTCTCAGTCTCGCTCCTTCTCGCTCTCCATTCACACCCCGTCCCCGCTCTCAGTCTCGCTCCTTCTCGCTCTCTTTTAACTCACCGTCTCCGCTCTCAGTCTCCCTCCTTCTCGCTCTCATTTAACTCACTGTCTCCGCTCTCAGTCTCGCTCCTTCTCGCTCTCATTTAACTCTCTGTCACACTCTCAGTCTCGCTCCATCTCGCTGAATTTTAACTCCTTGTCTCCGCTCTCAGTCTCGTTCCTTCTCGCTCACTTTTAACTCTCTGTCATCGCTCTCAGTCTCGCTCCTACTCGCTCTCTTTTAACTCTCCGTCTCCGCTCTCAGTTTCCCTCCTTCTCGCTCTCATTTAACTCCCTGTCTCCGCTCTCAGTCTCGCTCCTTCTCGCTCTCATTTAACTCTCTGTCACACTCTCAGTCTCGCTCCATCTCGCTGAATTTTAACTCCCTTACTCCGCGCTCAGTCTCGTTCCTTCTTGCTCTCTTTTAACTCCCCGTCTCAGCTCTCAGTCTCGCTCCTTCTCGCTCTCTTTTAACTACCCGTCTCCGCTCTCAGTCTCGCTCCTTCTCGCTCTCTTTTAACTCCCTGTCTCCGCACTCAGTCTCGCTCCTTCTCGCTCTCTTAAAATACCCCGTCTCCGCTCTCAATCTCGCTCCTTCACGCTCTCTTTTAACTCTCCGTCACCGCTCTCAGTCTCGATCTTTCTCGCTCTCTTTTAACTCCCTGTCTCCGCTCTCAGTCTCGCTCCTTCTCGCTCTCTTTTATCTCCCTGTCTCCGCTCTCAGTCTCGCTCCTTCTCGCTCTCTTTAACTCCCGGTCTCCGCTCTCAGTCTCGCTCCTTCTCGCTCTCTATTAACTCTCCATCTCCGCTCTCAGTCTCGCTCCTTCTCGCTCTCTTTTAACTCCCTGTCTCGGCTCTCAGTCTCGCACCTTCTCGCTCTCGTTTAACTCCCTGTCTCCGCTCTCAGTCTCGCTCCTTCTCGCTCTCTTTTAACTCTCCGTCACCGCTCTCATTCTCGATCCTTCTCGCTCACTTTTAACTCCCTGTCTCCGCTCTCAGTCTCGCTCCTTCTCGCTCTCATTTAACTCCCTGTCTCCACTCTCAGTCTCGCTCCTTCTCGCTCTCTTTAACTCCCGGTCTCCGCTCTCAGTCTAACTCCTTCTCGCTCTCTTTTAACTCTCTGTCTCCGCTCTCAGTCTCGCTCCGTCTCGCTTTCTTTTAACTCACTGTCTCCGCTCTCAGTCTGGCTCCTTCTCGGTCTCTTTTAACTCCCTGTCTCCGCTCTCAGTCTCGCTCCTTCTCGCTCTCTTTTAACTCCCCGTCTCCGCTCTCAGTCTCGCTCCTTCTCGCTCTCCATTCACTCCCCGTCCCCGCTGTCAGTCTCTCTCCTTCTCGCTCACTTTTAACTTTCCGTCACCGCTCTCAGTCTCGATCCTTCTCGCTCTCTTTTAACTCCCTGTCTACACTCTCAGTCTCGCTCCATCTCGCTCTCTTTTAACTCCCTGTCTCCGCTCTCAGTCTCGCTTCTTCTCGCTCTCTATAACTCCCGGTCTCCGCTCTCAGTCTCGCTCCTTCTCGCTCTCATTTAACTCCCCGTCTCCGCTCTCAGTCTCGCTCCATCTCGCTCTCATTTAACTCCCTGTCTCCGCTCTCAGTCTGGCTCCTTCTCGCTCTCTTTTAACGCTCTGTCTCCCTTCTCAGTCACGCTCCTTCCCGCTCTCTTTTAACTCCCTGTCTCCGCTCTCAGTCTAACTCCTTCTCGCTCTCTTTTAACTCTCTATCTCCGCTCTCAGTCTCGCTCCGTCTTGCTCTCTTTTAACTCACTGTCTCCGCTCTCAGTCTGGCTCCTTCTCGGTCTCTTTTAACTCCCTGTCTCCGCTCTCAGTCTCGCTCCTTCTCGATCTCTTTTAACTCCCCGTCTCCGCTCTCAGTCTCGCTCCATCTCGATCTCTTTTAACTCTCCGTCTCCGCTCTCAGTCTCGCTCATTATCGCTCTCTTTTAACTCTCCGTCTCCGCTCTCAGTCTCCCTCCTTCTCGCTCTCATTTAACTCACTGTCTCCGCTCTCAGTCTCCCTCCTTCTCGCTCTCATTTAACTCACTGTCTCCGCTCTCAGTCTCGCTCCATCTCGCTGAATTTTAACTCCTTGTCTCCGCTCTCAGACTCGTTCCTTCTCGCTCACTTTTAACTCTCTGTCACCGCTCTCAGTCTCGCTCCAACTCGCTCTCTTTTAACTCTCCGTCTCCGCTCTCAGTCTCCCTCCTTCTCGCTCTCATTTAACTCCCTGTCTCCGCTCTCAGTCTCACTCCTTCTGGCTCTCATTTAACTCTCTGTCACACTCTCAGTCTCGCTCCATCTCGCTGAATTTTAACTCCCTGTCTCCGCGCTCAGTCTCGTTCCTTCTCGCTCACTTTTAACTCTCTTTCTCCGCTCTCAGTCTCGCTCCGTCTCGCTCTCTTTTAACTACCTGTCTCCGCTCTCAGTCTCGCTCCATCTCGCTCACTTTTAACTCACTTTCTCCGCTCTCACTCTCGCTCCGTCTCGCTCACTTTTAACTCTCTGTCTCCGCTCTCAGTCTGGCTCCTTCTCGCTCTCTTTTAACTCTCTGTCTCCGCTCCCAGTCTCGCTCCATCTCGCTCTCTTCTAACTCCCTGTCTCCGCTCTCAGTCTCGCTCCTTCTCGCTCAAATTTAACTCTCTGTCACCGCTCTCAGTCTCGCTCCTACTGGCTCTCATTTTACTCTCCGTCTCCGCTCTCAGTCTCGCTCCTTCTCGCTCTCTTTTAACTCCCTGTCTCCGCTCTCAGGCTCGCTCCTTCTCGCTGTCTTTTAACTCTCCGTCTCCGCTCTCAGTCTCGCTCCTTCTCGCTCTCTTTTAACTCCCTGTCTCGTCTCTCAGTCTCGCTCCTTCTCGCTCTCGTTTAACTCCCTGTCTCCGCTCTCAGTCTCGCTCCTTCTCGCTCTCTTTTAACTCCCTGTCTCCGCACTCAGTCTCGCTCCTTCTCGCTCACTATTAACTCCACGTCTCGCTTCTCAGTCACGCTCCATCTTGCTCTCTTTTAATTCCCTGTCTCCGCTCTCAGTCACTCTCCTTCTCGCTCTCTATTAACTCCCGGTCTCCGCTCTCAGTCACGCTCCTTCTCACTCTCTTTTAACACCCCGTCTCCGCTCTCAGTCTCGCTCCTTCTCGCTCTCTTTTAACTCTCCGTCTCCGCTCTCAATCTCGCTCCGTCTTGCTCTCTTTTAACTCCCCGTCTCAGCTCTCAGTCTCGCTCCTTCTCGCTCTCTTTTAACTACCCGTCTCCGCTCTCAGTCTCGCTCCTTCTCGCTCTCTTTTAACTCCCTGTCTCCGCTCTCAGTCTCGCTCCTTCTCGCTCTCTTAAAACACCCCGTCTCCGCTCTCAATCTCGCTCCTTCTCGCTCTCTTTTAACTCTCCGTCACCGCTCTCAGTCTCGATCCTTCTCGCTCTCTTTTAACTCCCTGTCTCCGCTCTCAGTCTCGCTCCTTCTCGCTCTCTTTTAACTCCCTGTCTCCGCTCTCAGTCTCGCTCCTTCTCGCTCTCTTTAACTCCAGGTCTCCGCTCTCAGTCTCGCTCCTTCTCGGTCTCTTATAACTCCCTGTCTCCGCTCTCAGTCTCGCTCCTTCTCGCTTTCTTTTAACTCCCCGTCTCCGCTCTCAGTCTCGCTCCATCTCGATCTCTTTTAACTCTCCGTCTCCGCTCTCAGTCTCGCTCATTATCGCTCTCTTTTAACTCTCCGTCTCCGCTCTCAGTCTCGCTCCTTCTCGCTGTCCATTCACTCCCCGTCTCCGCTCTCAGTCTCGCTCCTTCTCGCTCTCCATTCACGCCCCATCTCCGCTCTCAGTCTTGCTCCTTCTCGCTCTCCATTCACACCCCGTCCCCGCTCTCAGTCTCGCTCCTTCTCGCTCTCTTTTAACTCACCGTCTCCGCTCTCAGTCTCCCTCCTTCTCGCTCTCATTTAACTCACTGTCTCCGCTCTCAGTCTCGCTCCTTCTCGCTCTCATTTAACTCTCTGTCACACTCTCAGACTCGCTCCATCTCGCTGAATTTTAACTCCTTGTCTCCGCTCTCAGTCTCGTTCCTTCTAGCTCACTTTTAACTCTCTGTCACCGCTCTCAGTCTCGCTCCTACTCGCTATCTTTTAACTCTCCGTCTCCGCTCTCAGTCAACCTCCTTCTCGCTCTCATTTAACTCCCTGTCTCCGCTCACAGTCTCGCTCCTTCTCGCTCTCATTTAACTCTCTGTCAGACTCTCAGTCTCACTCCATCTCGCTGAATTTTAACTCCCTTACTCCGCGCTCAGTCTCGTTCCTTCTTGCTCTCTTTTAACTCCCCGTCTCAGCTCTCAGGCTCGCTCCTTCTCGCTCTCTTTTAACTACCCGTCTCAGCTCTCAGTCTCGCTCCTTCTCGCTCTCTTTTAACTCCCTGTCTCCACACTCAGTCTCGCTCCTTCTCGCTCTCTTAAAATACCCCGTCTCCGCTCTCCATCTCGCTCCTTCTCGCTCTCTTTTAACTCTCCGTCACCGCTCTCAGTCTCGATCTTTCTCGCTCTCGTTTAACTCCCTGTCTCCGCTCTCAGTCTCGCTCCTTCTCGCTCTCTTTTAACTTCCTGACTCCGCTCTCAGTCTCGCTCCTTCTCGCTCTCTTTAACTCCCGGTCTCCGCTCTCAGTCTCGCTCCTTCTCGCTCTCTTTTAACACTCCATCTCCGCTCTCAGTCTCGATCCTTCTCGCTCTCTTTTAACTCTCCGTCACCGCTCTCATTCTCGATCCTTCTCGCTCACTTTTAACTGCCTGTCTCCGCTCTCAGTCTCGCTCCTTCTCGCTCTCATTTAACTCCCTGTCTCCGCTCTCAGTCTCGCTCCTTCTCGCTCTCTTTAACTCCCGGTCTCCGCTCTCAGTCTAACTCCTTCTCGCTCTCTTTTAACTCTCTGTCTCCGCTCTCAGTCTCGCTCCGTCTCGCTCTCTTTTAACTCCCCGTCTCCGCTCTCAGTCTCGCTCCTTCTCGGTCTCTTTTAACTCCCTGTCTCCGCTCTCAGTCTCGCTCCTTCTCGCTCTCTTTTAACTCCCCGTCTCCGCTCTCAGTCTCGCTCCTTCTCGCTCTCCATTCAGGCCCCGTCTCCGCACTCAGTCTCGCTCCTTCTCACTCTCATTTAACTCCCCGTCTCCGCTCTCAGTCTCGCTCCATCTCGCTCTCTTTTAACTCCCTGTCTCCGCTTTCAGTCTCGCTCCTTCTCGCTCTCTTTTAACGCTCTGTCTCCGCTCTCAGTCTGGCTCCTTCTCGCTCTCTTTTAACTCCCTGTCTCCGCTCTCAGTCTAACTCCTTCTCGCTCTCTTTTAACTCTCTATCTCCGCTCTCAGTCTCGCTCCGTCTTGCTCTCTTTTAACTCACGGTCTCCGCTCTCAGTCTGGCTCCTTCTCGGTCTCTTTTAACTCCCTGTCTCCGCTCTCAGTCTCGCTCCTTCTCGATCTCTTTGAACTCCCCGTCTCCGCTCTCAGTCTCGCTCCATCTCGATCTCTTTTAACTCTCCGTCTCCGCTCTCAGTCTCGCTCATTATCGCTCTCTTTTAACTCTCCGTCTCCGCTCTCAGTCTCGCTCCTTCTCGCTCTCCATTCACGCCCCGTCTCCGCTCTCAGTCTTGCTCCTTCTCGCTCTCCATTCACACCCCGTCCCCGCTCTCAGTCTCACTCCTGCTCGCTCTCGTTTAACTCTCCGTCTCCGCTCTCAGTCTCCCTCCTTCTCGCTCTCATTTAACTCACTGTCTCCGCTCTCAGTCTCGCTCCTTCTCGCTCTCATTTAACTCTCTGTCACACTCTCAGTCTCGCTCCATCTCGCTGAATTTTAACTCCTTGTCTCCGCTCTCAGTCTCGTTCCTTCTCGCTCACTTTTAACTCTCTGTCACCGCTCTCAGTCTCGCTCCTACTCGCTCTCTTTTAACTCTCCGTCTCCGCTCTCAGTCTCCCTCCGTCTCGCTCTCATTTAACTCCCTGTCTCCGCTCTCAGTCTCGCTCCTTCTGGCTCTCATTTAACTCTCTGTCACACTCTCAGTCTCGCTCCATCTCGCTGAATTTTAACTCCCTGTCTCCGCGCTCAGTCTCGCTCCGTCTCGCTCTCTTTTAACTACCTGTCTCCGCTCTCAGTCTCGCTCCATCTCGCTCACTTTTAACTCACTGTCTCCGCTCTCACTCTCGCTCCGTCTCGCTCACTTTTAACTCTCTGTCTCCGCTCTCAGTCTGGCTCCTTCACGCTCTCTTTTAACTCTCTGTCTCCGCTCCCAGTCTCACTCCATCTCGTTCTCTTCTAACTCCCTGTCTCCGCTCTCAGTCTCGCTCCTTCTCGCTCAAATTTAACTCTCTGTCACCGCTCTCAGTCTCGCTCCAACTGGCTCTCATTTAACTCTCCGTCTCCGCTCTCAGTCTCGCTCCTTCTCGCTCTCTTTTAACTCCCTGTCTCCGCTCTCAGTCTCGCTCCATCTCGCTCTCTTTTAACTCTCCGTCTCCGCTCTCAGTCTCGCTCCTTCTCCCTCTCTTTTAACTCTCTGTCTCCGCTCTCAGTCTCGCTCCTTCTCGCTCTCATTTAACTCCATGTCTCCGCTCTCAGTCTCGCTCCTTCTCGCTGTCTTTTAACTCTCCGTCTCCGCTCTCAGTCTCGCTCCTTCTCGCTCTCTTTTAACTCCCTATCTCGGCTCTCAGTCTCGCTCCTTCTCGCTCTCGTTTAACTCCCTGTCTCCGCTCTCAGTCTCGCTCCTTCTCGCTCTCTTTTAACTCCCTGTCTCCGCACTCAGTCTCGCTCCTTCTCGCTCACTATTAACTCCACGTCTCGCTTCTCAGTCACGCTCCTCCTCGCTCTCTTTTAATTCCCTGTCTCCGCTCTCAGTCACTCTCCTTCTCGCTCTCTATTAACTCCCGGTCTCCACTCTCAGTCTCGCTCCATCTCGCTCTCTTTTAACACCCCGTCTCTGCTCTCAGTCTCGCTCCTTCTCGCTCTCTTTTAACTCTCCGTCTCCGCTCTCAATCTCGCTCCTTCTTGCTCTCTTTTAACTCCCCGTCTCAGCTCTCAGTCTCGCTCCTTCTCGCTCTCTTTTAACTACCCGTCTCCGCTCTCAGTCTCACTCCTTCTCGCTCTCTTTTAACTCCCTGTCTCCGCTCTCAGTCTCGCTCCTTCTCGCTCTCTTAAAACTCCCCGTCTCCGCTCTCAATCTCGCTCCTTCTCGCTCTCTTTTAACTCTCCGTCACCGCTCTCAGTCTCGATCCTTCTCGCTCTCTTTTAACTCCCTGTCTCCGCTCTCAGTCTCGCTCCTTCTCGCTCTCTTTTAACTCCCTGTCTCCGCTCTCAGTCTCGCTCCTTCTCGCTCTCTTTAACTCAGGGTCTCCGCTCTCAGTCTCGCTCCTTCTCACTCTCTTTTAACTCTCTGTCTCCGCTCCCAGTCTCGCTCCATCTCGCTCTCTTCTAACTCCCTGTCTCCGCTCTCAGTCTCGCTCCTTCTCGCTCTCATTTAACTCTCTGTCACAACTCTCATTCTCGCTCCAACTCGCTCTCTTTTAACTCTCCGTCTCCGCTCTCAGTCTCGCTCCTTATCGCTCTCTATTAACTCCCTGTCTCCGCTCTCAGTCTCGCTCCTTCTCGCTCTCTTTTAACTCTCCGTCTCTGCTCTCAGTCTCACTCCTTCTCGCTCTCTTTTAACTCTCTGTCTCCGCTCACAGTCTCGCTCCTTCTCGCTCTCTTTTAACTCCAAGTCTCCGCTCTCAGTCTCGCTCCTTCTCGCTGTCTTTTAAATCTCCGTTTCCGCTCTCAGTCTCGCTCCTTCTCGCTCTCTTTTAACTCCCTGTCTCGGCTCTCAGTCTCGCTCCTTCTCGCTCTCGTTTAACTCCCTGTCTCCGCTCTCAGTCTCGATCCTTCTCGCTCACTTTTAACTCCCTCTCTCCGCTCTCAGTCTCGCTCCTTCTCGCTCTCTTTTAACTCCCTGTCTCCGCTCTCAGTCTCGCTCCTTCTCGCTCTCTTTAACTCCCGGTCTCCGCTCTCAGTCTCGCTCCGTCTCGCTTTCTTTTAACTCACTGTCTCCGCTCTCAGTCTCGCTCCTTCTCGCTCTCTTTTAAGTCTTCGTCTCTGCTCTCATTCTCGCTCCTTCTCGCTCTCTTTTAACACTTCATCTCCGCTCTCAGTCTCACTCCTTCTCGCTCTCTTTTAACTCCCCGTCCCCGCTCTCATTCTCGCTCCATCTGGCTCTCTTTTAACTCTCCGTCTCCGCTCTCAGTCTCGCTCCTTCTCGATCTCTTTTAACTCCCTGTCTCCGCTCTCAGTCTCGCTCCTTCTCGCTCTCATTTAACACTCCTTCTCCGCTCTCTGTCTCGCTCCTTCTCGCTCTCTATTAACTCCCTCTGTCCGCTCTCAGTCTCGCTCCTTCCCGCTCTCATTTAACTCTCCTTCTCCGCTCTCTGTCTCGCTCCTTCTCGCTCTCTTTTAACTCCCTGTGTCCGCTCTCAGTCTCGCTCCTTCTCGCTCTCATTTAACTCTCCTTCTCCGCTCTCAATCTCGCTCCTTCTCGCTCTCTTTTAACTCCCCGTCTCAGCTCTCAGTCTCGCTCCTTCTCGCTCTCTTTTAACTACCCGTCTCCGCACTCAGTCTCGCTCCTTCTCGCTCTCCTTTAACTCCCTGTCTCCGCTCTCAGTCTCGCTCTTTCTCGCTCTCTTCAAACACCCCGTCTCCGCTCTCAATGTCGCTCCTTCTCGCTCTCTTTTAACTCTCCGTCACCGCTCTCAGTCTCGATCCTTCTCGCTCTCTTTTAACTCCCTGCCTCCGCTCTCAGTCTCGCTCCTTCTCGCTCTCTTTTAACTCCCTGTCTCCGCTCTCAGTCTCGCTCCTTCTCGCTCTCTTTAACTCACGGTCTCCGCTCTCAGTCTCGCTCCTTCTCGCTCTCTTTTAACTCTCTGTCTCCGCTCCCTGTCTCGCTCCAACTCGGCCTCTTCTAACTCCCTGTCTCACTCTCAGTCTCGCTCCTTCTCGCTCTCATTTAACTCTCTGTCACCGCTCTCAGTCTCGCTCCAACTCGCTCTCTTTTTACTCTCCGTCTGCACTCTCAGTCTCGCTCCTTCTCGCTCTCTTTTAACTCCCTGTCTCCGCTCTCAGTCTCGCTCCTTCTCGCTCTCTTTTAACTCTCCGTCTCCGCTCTCAGTCTCGCTCCTTCTCGCTCTCTTTTTACTCTCTGTCTCCGCTCTCAGTCTCGCTCCTTCTCGCTCTCTTTTAACTCTCCGTCTCCGCTCTCAATCTCGCTCCTTCTCGCTCTCTTTTAACTCACCGTCACCGCTCTCAGTCTCGCTACTTCTTGCTCTCTTTTATCTCCCTGTCTCCACTCTCAATCTCGTTCCTTCTCACTCTCTTTCAACTCCCTGTCTCCGCTATCAGTCTCGCTCCTTCTCGCTCTCATTTAACTCTCCTTCTCCGCTCTCTGTCTCTCTCCTTCTCGCTCTCTTTTAACTCCCTGTCTCCGCTCTCAGTCTCGCTCCTTCTCGCTCTCTTTTAACTCCCTGTCTCCGCTCTCAGTCTCGCTCCTTCTCGCTCTCTTTTAACTCTCCGACTCCGCTCTCAGTCTCGCTCCTTCTCGCTCTCTTTTAACTCCCTGTCTCCGCTCTCAGTCTCGCTCCTTCTCGCTCTCTTTTATCTCTCTGTCTCCGCTCTCAGTCTCGCTCCTTCTCGCTCTCATTTAACTCTCCTTCTCCGCTCTCTGTCTCTCTCCTTCTCGCTCTCTTTTAACTCTCTGTCTCCGCTCCCAGTCTCGCTCCATCTCGCTCTCATCAAACTCCCTGTCTCCGCTCTCAGTCTCGATCCTTCTCGCTCACTTTTAACTCCCTGTCTCCGCTCTCAGTCTCGCTCCTTCTCGCTCTCTTTTAACTCCCTGTCTCCGCTCTCAGTCTCGCTCCTTCTTGCTCTCTTTTAACTCCCGGTCTCCGCTCTCAGTCTAACTCCTTCTCGCTCTCTTTTAACTCTCTGTCTCCGCTCTCAGTCTCGCTCCGTCTCGCTTTCTTTTAACTCACTGTCTCCGCTCTCAGTCTCGCTCCTTCTCGCTCTCTTTTAAGTCTTCGTCTCTGCTCTCATTCTCGCTCCTTCTCGCTCTCTTTTAACACTTCGTCTCTGCTCTCTGTCTCGCTCCTTCTCGCTCTCTTTTAACACTTCGTCTCCGCTCTCAGTCTCGCTCCTTCTCGCTCTCTTTTAACTCCCCGTCCCCGCTCTCATTCTCGCTCCATCTGGCTCTCTTTTAACTCTCCGTCTCCGCTCTCAGTCTCGCTCCTTCTCGATCTCTTTTAACTCCCTGTCTCCGCTCTCAGTCTCGCTCCTTCTCGCTCTCATTTAACACTCCTTCTCCGCTCTCTGTCTCGCTCCTTCTCGCTCTCTATTAACTCCCTCTGTCCGCTCTCAGTCTCGCTCCTTCCCGCTCTCATTTAACTCTCCTTCTCCGCTCTCTGTCTCGCTCCTTCTCGCTCTCTTTTAACTCCCTGTGTCCGCTCTCAGTCTCGCTCCTTCTCGCTCTCATTTAACTCTCCTTCTCCGCTCTCAATCTCGCTCCTTCTCGCTCTCTTTTAAGTCCCCGTCTCAGCTCTCAGTCTCGCTCCTTCTCGCTCTCTTTTAACTACCCGTCTCCGCACTCAGTCTCGCTCCTTCTCGCTCTCCTTTAACTCCCTGTCTCCGCTCTCAGTCTCGCTCTTTCTCGCTCTCTTCAAACACCCCGTCTCCGCTCTCAATGTCGCTCCTTCTCGCTCTCTTTTAACTCTCCGTCACCGCTCTCAGTCTCGCTCCTTCTCGCTCTCTTTTTACTCTCTGTCTCCGCTCTCAGTCTCGCTCCTTCTCGCTCTCTTTTAACTCTCCGTCTCCGCTCTCAATCTCGCTCCTTCTCGCTCTCTTTTAACTCACCGTCACCGCTCTCAGTCTCGCTAATTCTTGCTCTCTATTATCTCCCTGTCTCCACTCTCAATCTCGTTCCTTCTCACTCTCTTTCAACTCCCTGTCTCCGCTATCAGTCTCGCTCCTTCTCGCTCTCATTTAACTCTCCTTCTCCGCTCTCTGTCTCTCTCCTTCTCGCTCTCTTTTAACTCCCTGACTCCGCTCTCAGTCTCGCTCCTTCTCGCTCTCTTTTAACTCCCTGTCTCCGCTCTCAGTCTCGCTCCATCTCGCTCTCTTTTAACTCCCTGTCTCCGCTCTCAGTCTCGCTCCTTCTCGCTCTCTTTTAACTCTCCGACTCCGCTCTCAGTCTCGCTCCTTCTCGCTCTCTTTTAACTCCCTGTCTCCGCTCTCAGTCTCGCTCCTTCTCGCTCTCTTTTATCTCTCTGTCTCCGCTCTCAGTCTCGCTCCTTCTCGCTCTCATTTAACTCTCCTTCTCCGCTCTCTGTCTCTCTCCTTCTCGCTCTCTTTTAACTCTCTGTCTCCGCTCCCAGTCTCGCTCCATCTCGCTCTCTTCTAACTCCCTGTCTCACTCTCAGTCTCGCTCCTTCTCGCTCTCATTTAACTCTCTGTCACCGCTCTCAGTCTCGCTCCAACTCGCTCTCTTTTTACTCTCCGTCTCCGCTCTCAGTCTCGCTCCTTCTCGCTCTCTTTTAACTCCCTGTCTCCGCTCTCAGTCTCGCTCCTTCTAGCTCTCTTTTAACTCTCCGTCTCCGCTCTCAGTCTCGCTCCTTCTCGATCTCTTTTAACTCTCCGTCTCCGCTCTCAGTCTCACTCCTTCTCGCTCTCTGTTAACTCCCTGTCTCGGCTCTCAGTCTCGCTCCGTCTCACTCTCGTTTAACTCCCTGTCTCCGCTCTCAGTCTCGCTCCTTCTCGCTCTCTTTTAACTCCCTGTCTCCGCACTCAGTCTCACTCCTTCTGGCTCTCTATTAACTCCTCGGCTCGGCTCTCAGTCACGCTCGTTCTCGCTCTCTTTTAACTCCCTGTCTCCGCTCTCAGTCACTCTCCTTCTCGCTCTCTTTTAACTCCCTGTCTCCGCTCTCAGTATCGCTCCTTCTCTCTCTCATTTAACACCCTGTCTCCGCTCTCAGTCAGGCTCCTTCTCGCTCTCTTTTAACTCCCCGTCTCCGCTCTCAGTCTCGCTCCTTCTCGCTCTCTTTTAACTCTCCGTCTCCGCTCTCAATTTCGCTCCTTCTTGCTGTCTTTTAACTCCCCGTCTCAGGTCACAGTCTCGCTCCTTCTCGCTCTCTTTCAACTACCCGTCTCCGCTCTCAGTCTCGCTCCTTCTCGCTCTCTTTAACTCCCTGTCTCCGCTCTCAGTCTCGCTCTTTCTCGCTCTCTTAAAACACCCCGTCTCCGCTCTCAATCTCGCTCCTTCTCGCTCTCTTTTAACTCACCGTCACCGCTCTCAGTCTCGCTACTTCTTGCTCTCTTTTATCTCCCTGTCTCCAATCTCAGTCTCGTTCCTTCTCGCTCTCTTTCAACTCCCTGTCTCCGCTATCAGTCTCGCTCCTTCTCGCTCTCATTGAACTCTCCTTCTCCGCTCTCTGTCTCTCTCCTTCTCGCTCTCTTTTAACTCCCTGTCTCCGCTCTCAGTCTCGCTCCTTCTCGCTCTCTTTTAACTCTCTGTCTCCGCTCCCAGTCTCGCTCCATCTCGCTCTCTTCTAACTCCCTGTCTCACTCTCAGTCTCGCTCCTTCTCGCTCTCATTTAACTCTCTGTCACCGCTCTCAGTCTCGCTCCAACTCGCTCTCTTTTTACTCTCCGTCTCCGCTCTCAGTCTCGCTCCTTCTCGCTCTCTTTTAACTCCCTGTCTCCGCTCTCAGTCTCGCTCCTTCTCGCTCTCTTTTAACTCTCCATCTCCGCTCTCAGTCTCGCTCCTTCTCGCTCTCTTTTAACTCTCTGTCTCCGCTCTCAGTCTCGCTCCTTCTCGCTCTCTTTTAACTCCATGTCTCCGCTCTCAGTCTCGCTCCTTCTCGCTCTCTTTTAACTCTCCGTCTCCGCTCTCAGTCTCACTCCTTCTCGCTCTCTGTTAACTCCCTGTCTCGGCTCTCAGTCTCGTTCCTTCTCACTCTCGTTTAACTCCCTGTCTCCGCTCTCAGTCTCGCTCCTTCTCGCTCTCTTTTAACTCCCTGTCTCCGCACTCAGTCTCACTCCTTCTGGCTCTCTATTAACTCCACGGCTCGGCTCTCAGTCACGCTCCTTCTCGCTCTCTTTTAACTCCCTGTCTCCGCTCTCAGTCACTCTCCTTCTCGCTCTCTTTTAACTCCCTGTCTCCGCTCTCAGTCTCGCTCCTTCTCGCTCTCTTTTAACTCCCTGTCTCCGCACTCAGTCTCGCTCCTTCTCGCTCTCTTTTAACTCTCCGTCTCCGGTCTCAGACACGCTTCTTCTCGCTCTCTTTTAACACCCTGTCTCCGCTCTCAGTCTCGCTCCTTCTCGCTCTCTTTTAACTCCCCGTCTCCGCTCTCAGTCTCGCTCCTTCACGCTCTCTTTTAACTCCCTGTCTCCGCTCTCAGTCTCGCTCCTTCTCGCTCTGTTTTAACTCTCTGACTCCGCTCTCAGTCTCGCTCCTTCTTGCTCTCTTTTAACTCTCCGTCTCCGCTCTCAGTCTCGCTCAATCACGCTCTCTTTTAACTCTCTCTCCCCGCTCACAGTCTCGCTCCTTCTCGCTCTCTTTTAACTCCCTGTCTCCGCACTCAGTCTCGCTCCTTCTCGCTCTCTTATAACACCCTGTCTCCGCTCTCAATCTCGCTCCTTCTCGCTCTCTTTTAATTCTCCGAAACCGCTCTCAGTCTCGATCCTTCTCGTTCTCTTTTAACTCCCTGTCTCCGCTCTCAGTCTCGCTCCTTCTCACTCTCTTTTAACTCCCTGTCTCCGCTCTCAGTCTCGCTCCTTCTCGCTGTCTTTAACTCCCGGTCTCCGCTCTCAACTCGCTCCTTCTCGCTCTCTTTTAACTCTCTGTCTCCGCTCCCAGTCTCGCTCCATCTCGCTCTCTTCTAACTCCCTGTCTCCGCTCTCAGTCTCGCTCCTTCTCGCTCTCATTTAACTCTCTGTCACCGCTCTCAGTCTCGCTCCTTCTCGCTCTCTTTTAACTCCCTGTCTCGGCTCTCAGTCTCGCTCTTTCTCGCTCTCGTTTAACTCCCTGTCTCCGCTCTCAGTCTCGCTCCTTCTCGCTCTCTTTTAACTACCCGTCTCCGCTCTCAGTCTCGCTCCTTCTCGCTCTCTTTTAACTCCCTGTCTCCACTCTCAGTCTCGCTCCATCTCGCTGAATTATAACTCCGTGTCTCCACTCTCAGTCTCGTTCCTTCTCGCTCTCTTTTAACTCTCTGTCTCCGCTCTCAGTCTCGCTCCTACTCGCTCTCTTTTAACTCTCCGTCTCCGCTCACAGTCTCCCTCCTTCTCGCTCTCATTTAACTCCCTGTCTCCGCTCTCAGTCTCGCTCCTTCTCGCTCTCTTTTAACTACCCGTCTCCGCTCTCAGTCTCGCTCCTTCTCGCTCTCTTTTAACTCCCTTTCTCCGCTCTGAGTCTCGCTCCTTCTCGCTCTCTTAAAACACCCCGTCTCCGCTCTCAATATCGCTCCTTCTCGCTCTTGTTTAACTCTCCGTCACCGCTCTCACTCTCGCTCCTTCTCGCTCTCTATTAACTCTCTGTTCCCGCTCTCACTCTCGCTCCGTCTCGCTCTCTTTTAACTCCCTGTCTCGACTCTCATCTCGCTCCTTCTCGCTCTCGTTTAACTCCCTGTCTCCGCTCTCAGTCTCGCTCGTCCTCGCTCTCTTTTAACTCTCTGTCTCCGCTCCCAGTCTCGCTCCTTCTCGCTCTCTTCTAAATCCCTGTCTCCGCACTCAGTCTCATTTCTTCTCGCTCTCTTTTAACTCTCCGTCTCCACTCTCAGTCTCGCTCCATCTCGCTCTCTTTTAACTCTCTGTCTCCGCTATCAGTCTGGCTCCTTCTCGCTCTCTTTTAAGTCTCTGTCTCCGCTCCCAGTCTCGCTCCATCTCGCTCTCTTCTAACTCCCTGTCTCCGCTCTCAGTCTCGCTCCTTCTCGCTCTCTTTTAACTCTCTGTTCCCGCTCTCACTCTCGCTCCGTCTCGCTCACTTTTAACTCTCTGTCTCCGCTCTCAGTCTGGCTCCATCTTGCTCTCTTTTAACTCTCTGTCTCCGCTCCCAGTCTCGCTCCTTCTCGCTCTCTTCTAAATCCCTGTCTCCGCACTCAGTCTCGCTTCTTCTCGGTCTCTTTTAACTCTCCGTCTCAACTCTCAGTCTCGCTCCTTCTCGCTCTCTTTTAACTATCCGTCTCCGCTCTCAATCTCGCTCCATCTTGCTATCTTTTAACTCTCCGTCTCAGCTCTCAGTCTCGCTCCTTCTCGCTCTCTTTTAACTACCCGTCTCCGCTCTCAGTCTCGCACCTTCTCGCTCTCTTTTAACTCCCTGTCTCCGCTCTCAGTCTCGCTCCTTCTCGCTCTCTTAAAACACCCCGTCTCCGCTCTCAATCTCGCTCCTTCTCGCTCTCTTTTAACTCTCCGTCACCGCTCTCAGTCTCGATCCTTCTCGCTCTCTTTTAACTCATTGTCTCCGCTCTCAGTCTCGCTCCTTCTCGCTCTCTTTTAACTCCCTGTCTCCGCTCTCAGTCTAGCTCCTTCTCGCTCTCTTTTAACACCCCGTCTCCGCTCTCAGTCTCGCTCCGTCTCGACCTCTTTTAACACTCCGTCACCGCTCTCAATCTCGCTCCTTCTTGCTCTCTTTTAACTCCCCGTCTCAGGTCTCAGTCTCGCTCCTTCTCGCTCTCTTTTAACTACCCGTCTCCGCTCTCAGTCTCGCTCCTTCTCGCTCTAATTTAACTCTCTGTCACACTCTCAGTCTCGCACCATCTCGCTGAATTTTAACTCCCTGTCTCCGATCTCAGTCTCGTTCCTTCTCGCTCACTTTTAACTCTCTGTCTCCGCTCTCAGTCTCGCTCCGTCTCACTCTCTTTTAACTAGCTGTCTCCGCTCTCAGTCTCGCTCCTTCTCGCTCACTTATAACTCACTGTCTCCGCTCTCACTCTCGCTCCATCTCGCTCACTTTTAACTCTCTGTCTCCGCTCTCAGTCTCGCTCCTTCTCGCTCTCTTTTAACTCTCTGTCTCCGCTCTCAGTCTCGCTCCTTCTCGCTCTCTTTTAAGTCCATGTCTCCGCTCTCAGTCTCGCTCCTTCTTGCTGTCTTTTAACTCTCCGTCTCCGCTCTCAGTCTCGCTCCTTCTCGCTCTATTTTAACTCCCTGTCTCGGCTCTCAGTCTCACTCCTTCTCGCTCTCGTTTAACTCCCTGTCTCCGCTCTCAGTCTCGCTCCTTCTCGCTCTCTTTTAATTCCCTGTTTCCGCACTCAGTCTCGCTCCATCTCGCTCTCTATTAACTCCCCGTCTCGCCTCTCAGTCACGGTCCTTCTCGCTCTCTTTTAACTCCCTGTCTCCGCTCTCAGTCACTCTCCTTCTCGCTCTCTTTTTACTCCCTGTCTCCGCTCTCAGTCTCGCTCCTTCTCGCTCTCTTTTCACTCCCCGTCTCCGCTCTCAGTCTCGCTCCTTCTCGTTCTCTTTTAACTCTCCGTCTACGCTCTCAATCTCGCTCCTTCTTGCTCTCTTTTAACTCCCCGTCTCAGCTCTAAGTCTCGCTCCTTCTCGCTCTCTTATAACTACCCGTCTCCGCTCTCAGTCTCGCTCCTTCTCGCTCTCTTTTAACACCCTGTCTCCGCTCTCAGTCTCGCTCCTTCTCGCTCTCTCAAAACACCCTGTCTCCGCTCTCAATCTCGCTCCTTCTCGCTCTCTTTTAATTCTCCGAAACCGCTCTCAGTCTCGATCCTTCTCGCTCTCTTTTAACTCCCTGTCTCCGCTCTCAGTCTCGCTCCTTCTCGCTCTCTTTAACTCCCGGTCTCCGCTCTCAACTCGCTCCTTCTCGCTCTCTTGTAACTCTCTGTCTCCGCTCCCAGTCTCGCTCCATCTCGCTCTCTTCTAACTCCCTGTCTCCGCTCTCAGTCTCGCTCCTTCTCGCTCTCATTTAACTCTCTGTCACCGCTCTCAGTCTCGCTCCAACTCGCTCTCTTTTAACTCTCCGTCTCCGCTCTCAGTCTAGCTCCTTCTCGCTCTCTTTTAACTCCCTGTATCCGCTCTCAGTCTCGCTCCTTCTCGCTCTCTTTTAACTCTCCGTCTCCGCTCTCAGTCTCGCTCCATCTCCCTCTCTTTTAACTCTCTGTCTAGGCTCTCAGTCTCGCACCTTCTCGCTCTCTTTCAACTCCCTGTCTCGGCTCTCAGTCTCGCTCCTTCTCGCTCTCTTTTAACTCCCCGTCTCAGCTCTCAGTCACGCTCCTTCTCGCTCTCTTTTAACTCACTGTCTCCGCTCTCAGTCACTCTCCTTCTCGCTCTCTTTTAACTCCCTGTCTCCTCTCTCAGTCTCGCTCCGTCTCGCTCTCTTTTAACTCCCCGTCTCCGCTCTCAGTCTCGCTCCTTCTTGCTCTCTTTTAACTCTCCGTCTCCGCTCTCAATCTCGCTCCTTCTTGCTCTCTTTTAACTCCCCGTCTCAGCTCTCGGCCTCGCTCCTTCTCGCTCTCTTTTAACTACCCGTCTCCGCTCTCAGTCTCGCTCTTTCTCGCTCTCTTATAACTCCCTTTCTCCGCTCTGAGTCTCGCTCCTTCTCGCTCTCTTAAAACACCCCGTCTCCGCTCTCAATATCGCTCCTTCTCGCTCTTGTTTAACTCTCCGTCACCGCTCTCACTCTCGCTCCTTCTCGCTCTCTATTAACTCTCTGTTCCCGCTCTCACTCTCGCTCCGTCTCGCTCTCTTTTAACTCTCTGTTCCCGCTCTCACTCTCGCTCCGTCTCGCTCACTTTTAACTCTCTGTCTCCGCTCTCAGTCTGGCTCCATCTTGCTCTCTTTTAACTCTCTGTCTCCGCTCCCAGTCTCGCTCCTTCTCGCTCTCTTCTAAATCCCTGTCTCCGCACTCAGTCTCGCTTCTTCTCGGTCTCTTTTAACTCTCCGTCTCAACTCTCAGTCTCGCTCCTTCTCGCTCTCTTTTAACTATCCGTCTCCGCTCTCAATCTCGCTCCATCTTGCTCTCTTTTAACTCTCCGTCTCAGCTCTCAGTCTCGCTCCTTCTCGCTCTCTTTTAACTACCCGTCTCCGCTCTCAGTCTCGCACCTTCTCGCTCTCTTTTAACTCCCTGTCTCCGCTCTCAGTCTCGCTCCTTCTCGCTCTCTTAAAACACCCCGTCTCCGCTCTCAATCTCGCTCCTTCTCGCTCTCTTTTAACTCTCCGTCACCGCTCTCAGTCTCGATCCTTCTCGCTCTCTTTTAACTCATTGTCTCCGCTCTCAGTCTCGCTCCTTCTCGCTCTCTTTTAACTCCCTGTCTCCGCTCTCAGTCTAGCTCCTTCTCGCTCTCTTTTAACACCCCGTCTCCGCTCTCAGTCTCGCTCCGTCTCGCCCTCTTTTAACACTCCGTCACCGCTCTCAATCTCGCTCCTTCTTGCTCTCTTTTAACTCCCCGTCTCAGGTCTCAGTCTCGCTCCTTCTCGCTCTCTTTTAACTACCCGTCTCCGCTCTCAGTCTCGCTCCTTCTCGCTCTAATTTAACTCTCTGTCACACTCTCAGTCTCGCACCATCTCGCTGAATTTTAACTCCCTGTCTCCGATCTCAGTCTCGTTCCTTCTCGCTCACTTTTAACTCTCTGTCTCCGCTCTCAGTCTCGCTCCGTCTCACTCTCTTTTAACTAGCTGTCTCCGCTCTCAGTCTCGCTCCTTCTCGCTCACTTATAACTCACTGTCTCCGCTCTCACTCTCGCTCCATCTCGCTCACTTTTAACTCTCTGTCTCCGCTCTCAGTCTCGCTCCTTCTCGCTCTCTTTTAACTCTCTGTCTCCGCTCTCAGTCTCGCTCCTTCTCGCTCTCTTTTAAGTCCATGTCTCCGCTCTCAGTCTCGCTCCTTCTTGCTGTCTTTTAACTCTCCGTCTCCGCTCTCAGTCTCGCTCCTTCTCGCTCTATTTTAACTCCCTGTCTCGGCTCTCAGTCTCACTCCTTCTCGCTCTCGTTTAACTCCCTGTCTCCGCTCTCAGTCTCGCTCCTTCTCGCTCTCTTTTAATTCCCTGTTTCCACACTCAGTCTCGCTCCATCTCGCTCTCTATTAACTCCCCGTCTCGCCTCTCAGTCACGGTCCTTCTCGCTCTCTTTTAACTCCCTGTCTCCGCTCTCAGTCACTCTCCTTCTCGCTCTCTTTTTACTCCCTGTCTCCGCTCTCAGTCTCGCTCCTTCTCGCTCTCTTTTCACTCCCCGTCTCCGCTCTCAGTCTCGCTCCTTCTCGTTCTCTTTTAACTCTCCGTCTACGCTCTCAATCTCGCTTCTTCTTGCTCTCTTTTAACTCCCCGTCTCAGCTCTAAGTCTCGCTCCTTCTCGCTCTCTTATAACTACCCGTCTCCGCTCTCAGTCTCGCTCCTTCTCGCTCTCTTTTAACACCCTGTCTCCGCTCTCAGTCTCGCTCCTTCTCGCTCTCTCAAAACACCCTGTCTCCGCTCTCAATCTCGCTCCTTCTCGCTCTCTTTTAATTCTCCGAAACCGCTCTCAGTCTCGATCCTTCTCGCTCTCTTTTAACTCCCTGTCTCCGCTCTCAGTCTCGCTCCTTCTCGCTCTCTTTAACTCCCGGTCTCCGCTCTCAACTCGCTCCTTCTCGCTCTCTTGTAACTCTCTGTCTCCGCTCCCAGTCTCGCTCCATCTCGCTCTCTTCTAACTCCCTGTCTCCGCTCTCAGTCTCGCTCCTTCTCGCTCTCATTTAACTCTCTGTCACCGCTCTCAGTCTCGCTCCAACTCGCTCTCTTTTAACTCTCCGTCTCCGCTCTCAGTCTAGCTCCTTCTCGCTCTCTTTTAACTCCCTGTATCCGCTCTCAGTCTCGCTCCTTCTCGCTCTCTTTTAACTCTCCGTCTCCGCTCTCAGTCTCGCTCCATCTCCCTCTCTTTTAACTCTCTGTCTAGGCTCTCAGTCTCGCACCTTCTCGCTCTCTTTCAACTCCCTGTCTCGGCTCTCAGTCTCGCTCCTTCTCGCTCTCTTTTAACTCCCCGTCTCAGCTCTCAGTCACGCTCCTTCTCGCTCTCTTTTAACTCACTGTCTCCGCTCTCAGTCACTCTCCTTCTCGCTCTCTTTTAACTCCCTGTCTCCTCTCTCAGTCTCGCTCCGTCTCGCTCTCTTTTAACTCCGCGTCTCCGCTCTCAGTCTCGCTCCTTCTTGCTCTCTTTTAACTCTCCGTCTCCGCTCTCAATCTCGCTCCTTCTTGCTCTCTTTTAACTCCCCGTCTCAGCTCTCGGCCTCGCTCCTTCTCGCTCTCTTTTAACTACCCGTCTCCGCTCTCAGTCTCGCTCTTTCTCGCTCTCTTATAACTCCCTTTCTCCGCTCTGAGTCTCGCTCCTTCTCGCTCTCTTAAAACACCCCGTCTCCGCTCTCAATATCGCTCCTTCTCCCTCTCGTTTAACTCTCCGTCACCGCTCTCACTCTCGCTCCTTCTCGCTCTCTATTAACTCTCTGTTCCCGCTCTCACTCTCGCTCCGTCTCGCTCTCTTTTAACTCCCTGTCTCGGCTCTCATCTCGCTCCATCTCGCTCTCGTTTAACTCCCTGTCTCCGCTCTCAGTCTCGCTCGTCCTCGCTCTATTTTAACTCTCTGTCTCCGATCCCAGTCTCGCTCCTTCTCGCTCTCTTCTAACTCCCTGTCTCCGCACTCAGTCTCATTTCTTCTCGCTCTCTTTTAACTCTCCGTCTCCACTCTCAGTCTCGCTCCATCTCGCTCTCTTTTAACTCTCTGTCTCCGCTATCAGTCTGGCTCCTTCTCGCTCTCTTCTAAGTCTCTGTCTCCGCTCCCAGTCTCGCTCCATCTCGCTCTCTTCTAACTCCCTGTCTCCACTCTCAGTCTCGCTCCTTCTCGCTCTCTTTTAACTCTCTGTTCCCGCTCTCACTCTCGCTCCGTCTCGCTCACTTATAACTCTCTGTCTCCGCTCTCAGTCTGGCTCCATCTTGCTCTCTTTTAACTCTCTGTCTCCGCTCCCAGTCTCGCTCCTTCTCGCTCTCTTCTAACTCCCTGTCTCCGCACTCAGTCTCGCTTCTTCTCGGTCTCTTTTAACTCTCCGTCTCCGCTCTCAATCTCGCTCCATCTTGCTCTCTTTTAACTCTCCGTCTCAGCTCTCAGTCTCGCTCCATCTCGCTCTCTTTTAACTACCCGTCTCCGCTCTCAGTCTCGCACCTTCTCGCTCTCTTTTAACTCCCTGTCTCCGCTCTCAGTCTCGCTCCTTCTCGCTCTCTTAAAACACCCTGTCTCCGCTCTCAATATCGCTCCTTCTCGCTCTCTTTTAACTCTCCGTCACCGCACTCAGTCTCGATCCTTCTCGCTCTCTTTTAACTCCCTGTCTCCGCTCTCAGTCTCGCTCCATCTTGCTCTCTTTTAAGTTCCTGTCTCCGCTCTCAGTCTTGCTCCTTCTCGCTCTCTTTTAACTCCCCGTCTCCGCTCTCAGTCTCTCTTCTTCTCGCTCTGTTTTAACTCTCCGTCTCCGCTCTCAATCTCGCTTCTTCTTGCTCTCTTAAAACTACCCGTCTCCGCTCTCTGTCTCGCTCCTTCTCGCTCTCTTTTAACGCCCTGTCTCCGCTCACAGTCTCGCTCCTTCTCGCTCTCTTAAAACACCCCGTCTCCGCTCTCAATCTCGCTCCTTCTCGCTCTCTTTTAATTCTCCGTAACCGCACTCAGTCTCGATCCTTCTCGCTCTCTTTTAACTCCCTGTCTCCGCTCTCAGTCTCGCTCCTTCTCGCTCTCTTTTAACTCCCTGTCTCCGCTCTCAGACTCGCTCCTTCTCGCTCTCTTTAACTCACGGTCTCCGCTCTCAACTCGCTCCTTCTCGCTCTCTTTTAACTCTCTGTCTCCGCTCCCAGTCTCGCTCCATCTCGCTCTCTTCGAACTCCCTGTCTCCGCTCTCAGTCTCGCTCCTTCTCGCTCTCATTTAACTCTCTGTCACCGCTCTCAGTCTTGCTCCAACTCGCTCTCTTTTAACTCTCCGTCACCGCTCTCAGTCTCGATCCTTCTCGCTCTCTTTTAACTCATTGTCTCCGCTCTCAGTCTCGCTCCTTCTCGCTCTCTTTTAACTCCCTGTCTCCGCTCTCAGTCTCGCTCCTTCTCGCTCTCTTTTAACTCTCCGTCTCCGCTCTCAGTCTCGCTCCTTCTCGCTCTCTTTTAACTCCCTGTCTCCGCTCTCAATATCGCTCCTTCTCGCTCTCTTTTAACTCCCTGTCTCCGCTCTCAGTCTCGCTCCTTCTCGCTCTCTTAAAACACCCTGTCTCCGCTCTCAATATCGCTCCTTCTCGCTCTCTTTTAACTCTCCGTCACCGCACTCAGTCTCGATCCTTCTCGCTCTCTTTTAACTCCCTGTCTCCGCTCTCAGTCTCGCTCCATCTTGCTCTCTTTTAAGTTCCTGTCTCCGCTCTCAGTCTTGCTCCTTCTCGCTCTCTTTTAACTCCCCGTCTCCGCTCTCAGTCTCTCTTCTTCTCGCTCTGTTTTAACTCTCCGTCTCCGCTCTCAATCTCGCTTCTTCTTGCTCTCTTAAAACTACCCGTCTCCGCTCTCTGTCTCGCTCCTTCTCGCTCTCTTTTAACGCCCTGTCTCCGCTCACAGTCTCGCTCCTTCTCGCTCTCTTAAAACACCCCGTCTCCGCTCTCAATCTCGCTCCTTCTCGCTCTCTTTTAATTCTCCGTAACCGCACTCAGTCTCGATCCTTCTCGCTCTCTTTTAACTCCCTGTCTCCGCTCTCAGTCTCGCTCCTTCTCGCTCTCTTTTAACTCCCTGTCTCCGCTCTCAGACTCGCTCCTTCTCGCTCTCTTTAACTCACGGTCTCCGCTCTCAACTCGCTCCTTCTCGCTCTCTTTTAACTCTCTGTCTCCGCTCCCAGTCTCGCTCCATCTCGCTCTCTTCGAACTCCCTGTCTCCGCTCTCAGTCTCGCTCCTTCTCGCTCTCATTTAACTCTCTGTCACCGCTCTCAGTCTTGCTCCAACTCGCTCTCTTTTAACTCTCCGTCACCGCTCTCAGTCTCGATCCTTCTCGCTCTCTTTTAACTCATTGTCTCCGCTCTCAGTCTCGCTCCTTCTCGCTCTCTTTTAACTCCCTGTCTCCGCTCTCAGTCTCGCTCCTTCTCGCTCTCTTTTAACTCTCCGTCTCCGCTCTCAGTCTCGCTCCTTCTCGCTCTCTTAAAACACCCTGTCTCCGCTCTCAATATCGCTCCTTCTCGCTCTCTTTTAACTCTCCGTCACCGCACTCAGTCTCGATCCTTCTCGCTCTCTTTTAACTCCCTGTCTCCGCTCTCAGTCTCGCTCCATCTTGCTCTCTTTTAAGTTCCTGTCTCCGCTCTCAGTCTTGCTCCTTCTCGCTCTCTTTTAACTCCCCGTCTCCGCTCTCAGTCTCTCTTCTTCTCGCTCTGTTTTAACTCTCCGTCTCCGCTCTCAATCTCGCTTCTTCTTGCTCTCTTAAAACTACCCGTCTCCGCTCTCTGTCTCGCTCCTTCTCGCTCTCTTTTAACGCCCTGTCTCCGCTCACAGTCTCGCTCCTTCTCGCTCTCTTAAAACACCCCGTCTCCGCTCTCAATCTCGCTCCTTCTCGCTCTCTTTTAATTCTCCGTAACCGCACTCAGTCTCGATCCTTCTCGCTCTCTTTTAACTCCCTGTCTCCGCTCTCAGTCTCGCTCCTTCTCGCTCTCTTTTAACTCCCTGTCTCCGCTCTCAGACTCGCTCCTTCTCGCTCTCTTTAACTCACGGTCTCCGCTCTCAACTCGCTCCTTCTCGCTCTCTTTTAACTCTCTGTCTCCGCTCCCAGTCTCGCTCCATCTCGCTCTCTTCGAACTCCCTGTCTCCGCTCTCAGTCTCGCTCCTTCTCGCTCTCATTTAACTCTCTGTCACCGCTCTCAGTCTTGCTCCAACTCGCTCTCTTTTAACTCTCCGTCACCGCTCTCAGTCTCGATCCTTCTCGCTCTCTTTTAACTCATTGTCTCCGCTCTCAGTCTCGCTCCTTCTCGCTCTCTTTTAACTCCCTGTCTCCGCTCTCAGTCTCGCTCCTTCTCGCTCTCTTTTAACTCTCCGTCTCCGCTCTCAGTCTCGCTCCTTCTCGCTCTCTTTTAACTCCCTGTCTCCGCTCTCAGTCCTGCTCCTTCTCGCTCTCTTTTAACTCTCCGTCTCCGCTCTCAGTCTCGCTCCTTCTCGCTCTCTTTTAACTCTCTGTCTCCGCTCTCAGTCTCGCTCCTTCTCGCTCTCTTTTAACTCCCTGTCTCGGCTCTCATCTCGCTCCTTCTCGCTCTCGTTTAACTCCCTGTCTCCGCTCTCAGTCTCGCTCGTTCTCGCTCTCTTTTAACTCTCTGTCTCCTCTCCCAGTCTCGCTCCTTCTCGCTCTCTTCTAACTCCCTGTCTCCGCACTCAGTCTCATATCTTCTCGCGCTCTTTTAACTCTCCGTCTCCACTCTCAGTCTCGCTCCATCTCGCTCTCTTTTAACTCTCTGTCTCGGCTCTCAGTCTGGCTCCTTCTCGCTCTCTTTTAACTCTCTGTCTCCGCTCCCAGTCTCGCTCCATCTCGCTCTCTTCTAACTCCCTGTCTCCGCTCTCAGTCTCGCTCCTTCTCGCTCTCTTTTAACTCTCTGTTCCCGCTCTAACTCTCGCTCCGTCTCGCTCACTTTTAACTCTCTGTCTCCGCTCTCAGTCTGGCTCCATCTCGCTCTCTTTAAACTCTCTGTCTCCGCTCCCAGTCTCGCTCCTTCTCGCTCTCTTCTAACTCCCTGTCTCCGCACTCAGTCTCGCTTCTTCTCGGTCTCTTTTAACTCTCCGTCTCAACTCTCAGTCTCGCTCCTTCTCGCTCTCGTTTAACTCCCTGTCTCCGCTCTCAGTCTCGCTCCTTCTCGCTCTCTATTACTCCCCGTCTCGGCTCTCAGTCACGCTCCTTCTCGCTCTCTTTTAACTCCCTGTCTCCGCTCTCAGTCACTCTCCTTCTCGCTCTCTTTTAACTCCCTGTCTCCGCTGTCAGTCTCGCTCCTTCTCGCTCTCTTTTAAATCCCCGTCTCCGCTCTCAGTCTCGCTCCTTCTCGCTCTCTTTTAAGTCTCCGTCTCCGCTCTCTTAGTCTCTCTCCTTCTTGCTCTCTTTTAACTCCCTGTCTCAGCTCTCAGTCTCGCTCCTTCTCGCTCTCTTTTAACTACCCGTCTCCGCTCTCAGTCTCGCTCCATCTCGCTCTCTTTTAACTCCCTGTCTACGCTCTCAGTCTCGCTCCTTCTCGCTCTCTTAAAACACCCCGTCTCCGCTCTCAATCTCGCTCCTTCTCGCTCTCTTTTAACTCTCCGTCACCGCTCTCGGTCTCGATCCTTCTCGCTCTCTTTTAACTCCCCGTCTCCGCTCTCAGTCTCGCTCCTTCTCGATGTCTTTTAACTCTCTGTCTCCGCTCTCAGTCTCGCTCCTTCCCGCTTTCTTTTAACTCCCTGTCTCCGCTCTAAGTCTCGCCGCTTCTCGCTCTCTTTTAACTCTCCGTCTCCGCTCACAGTCTCACTCCTTCTAGATCTCTTTTAACTCCCTGTCTCCGTGCTCTGTCTCGCTCCTTCTCGTTCTCTTTTAACACCCCGTCTCCGCTCTCAGTCTCGCTCATTCTTGCTCTCTTTTAACTCTCTGTCTCCGCTCTCAGTCTTGCTCCTTCTCGCTCTCTTTTAACTCTCTGTCTCCGCTCTCAGTCTCGCTCCTTCTCGCTCTCTTTTAACTCTCTGTCTCCACTCTCAGTCTCGCTCCTTCTCGCTCTCTTTTAAATCCCCGTCGCCGCTCTCAGTCTCACTCCTTCCTGCTCTCTTTTGACTCCTCATCTCCGCTCTCAGTCTCGCTCCTTCTCGCTCTCTTTTAACTCCCAGTCGACGGTCTCAGTCTCGCTCCTTCTCGCTCTCTTTTATCTCCCCTTCTCCGCTCTCAGTCTCGCTCCTTCTCACTCTCTTTTTACTCCTCATCTCCGCTCTCCGTCACTCTCCTTCTCGCTCTCTTTTAATTCTCCGTAACCGCACTCAGTCTCGATCCTTCTCGCTCTCTTTTAACTCCCTGTCTCCGCTCTCAGTCTCGCTCCTTCTCGCTCTCTTTTAACTCCCTGTCTCCGCTCTCAGTCTCGCTCCTTCTCGCTCTCTTTAACTCCCGGTCTCCGCTCTCAACTCGCTCCTTCTCGCTCTCTTTTAACTCTCTGTCTCCGCTCCCAGTCTCGCTCCATCTCGCTCTCTTCGAACTCCCTGTCTCCGCTCTCAGTCTGGCTCCTTCTCGCTCTCTTTTAACTCTCTGTCTCCGCTCCCAGTCTCGCTCCATCTCGCTCTCTTCTAACTCCCTGTCTCCGCTCTCAGTCTCGCTCCTTCTCGCTCTCTTTTAACTCTCTGTTCCCGCTCTAACTCTCGCTCCGTCTCGCTCACTTTTAACTCTCTGTCTCCGCTCTCAGTCTGGCTCCATCTCGCTCTCTTTAAACTCCCTGTCTCCGCTCCCAGTCTCGCTCCTTCTCGCTCTCTTCTAACTCCCTGTCTCCGCACTCAGTCTCGCTTCTTCTCGGTCTCTTTTAACTCTCCGTCTCAACTCTCAGTCTCGCTCCTTCTCGCTCTCGTTTAACTCCCTGTCTCCGCTCTCAGTCTCGCTCCTTCTCGCTCTCTATTACTCCCCGTCTCGGCTCTCAGTCACGCTCCTTCTCGCTCTCTTTTAACTCCCTGTCTCCGCTCTCAGTCACTCTCCTTCTCGCTCTCTTTTAACTCCCTGTCTCCGCTGTCAGTCTCGCTCCTTCTCGCTCTCTTTTAAATCCCCGTCTCCGCTCTCAGTCTCGCTCCTTCTCGCTCTCTTTTAAGTCTCCGTCTCCGCTCTCTTAGTCTCTCTCCTTCTTGCTCTCTTTTAACTCCCTGTCTCAGCTCTCAGTCTCGCTCCTTCTCGCTCTCTTTTAACTACCCGTCTCCGCTCTCAGTCTCGCTCCATCTCGCTCTCTTTTAACTCCCTGTCTACGCTCTCAGTCTCGCTCCTTCTCGCTCTCTTAAAACACCCCGTCTCCGCTCTCAATCTCGCTCCTTCTCGCTCTCTTTTAACTCTCCGTCACCGCTCTCGGTCTCGATCCTTCTCGCTCTCTTTTAACTCCCAGTCGACGGTCTCAGTCTCGCTCCTTCTCGCTCTCTTTTATCTCCCCTTCTCCGCTCTCAGTCTCGCTCCTTCTCACTCTCTTTTTACTCCTCATCTCAGCTCTCAGTCTCTGTCCTTCTCGCTCTCTTTTGACTCCCCGTCTCCGCTCTCAGTCTTGGTCCTTCCAGCTCTCTTTTATCTCTCCGTCTCCGCTCTCACTCTCCCTACTTCTCTCTCTCTTTTAACTCTCTGTCTCCGCTCTCAGTCTTGCTCCTTCTCGCTCTCTTTTAACTCTCTGTCTCCGCTCTCAGTCTCGCTCCTTCTCGCTCTCTTTTAACTCTCTGTCTCCACTCTCAGTCTCGCTCCTTCTCGCTCTCTTTTAACTCCCCGTCGCCGCTCTCAGTCTCACTCCTTCCTGCTCTCTTTTGACTCCTCATCTCCGCTCTCAGTCTCGCTCCTTCTCGCTCTCTTTTAACTCCCAGTCGACGGTCTCAGTCTCGCTCCTTCTCGCTCTCTTTTATCTCCCCTTCTCCGCTCTCAGTCTCGCTCCTTCTCACTCTCTTTTTACTCCTCATCTCAGCTCTCAGTCTCTGTCCTTCTCGCTCTCTTTTGACTCCCCGTCTCCGCTCTCAGTCTTGATCCTTCTAGCTCTCTTTTATCTCTCCGTCTCCGCTCTCACTCTCCCTACTTCTCTCTCTCTTTTAACTCTCTGTCTCCGCTCTCAGTCTCGCTCCATCTCGCTCTCTTTTAACTCGCAGTCTCCGCTCTCAGTCTCGCTCCTTCTCGCTCTCTTTTAACTCTCTGTCTCCGCTCTCAGTCTCACTCCTTCTCGCTCTATTTTAACTCGCTGTCTCCGCACTCAGTCTCGCTCCTTCTCGCTCTCTTTTAACTCTCTGTCTCCGCTCTCAGTCTCGCTACTTCTCGCTCTCTTTTAACACTCCGTCTCCGCTCTCAGTCTCGATGCTTCTCGCTCTCTTTTAACTCTCTGTCTCCGCTCTCAGTCTCGCTCCATCTCGCTCTATTTTATCTCCCTGTCTCCGCTCTCAGACTCGCTGCGTCTCATGCTCTTTTAACTCTCCGTCTCCGCTCTCAGTCTCGCTCGTTCTCGCTCTCTTTTAACTCTCCATCTCCGAAGTCAGTCTGGCTCCTTCTCGCTCTCTTTTAACTCTCTGTCTCCGCTCCCAGTCTCGCTCCATCTCGCTCTCTTCTAACTCCCTGTCTCCGCTCTCAGTCTCGCTCCTTCTCGCTCTCTTTTAACTCTCTGTTCCCGCTCTAACTCTCTCTCCGTCTCGCTCACTTTTAACTCTCTGTCTCCGCTCTCAGTCTGGCTCCATCTCGCTCTCTTTAAACTCTCTGTCTCCGCTCCCAGTCTCGCTCCTTCTCGCTCTCTTCTAACTCCCTGTCTCCGCACTCAGTCTCGCTTCTTCTCGGTCTCTTTTAACTCTCCGTCTCAACTCTCAGTCTCGCTCCTTCTCGCTCTCGTTTAACTCCCTGTCTCCGCTCTCAGTCTCGCTCCTTCTCGCTCTCTATTACTCCCCGTCTCGGCTCTCAGTCACGCTCCTTCTCGCTCTCTTTTAACTCCCTGTCTCCGCTCTCAGTCACTCTCCTTCTCGCTCTCTTTTAACTCCCTGTCTCCGCTGTCAGTCTCGCTCCTTCTCGCTCTCTTTTAAATCCCCGTCTCCGCTCTCAGTCTCGCTCCTTCTCGCTCTCTTTTAAGTCTCCGTCTCCGCTCTCTTAGTCTCTCTCCTTCTTGCTCTCTTTTAACTCCCTGTCTCAGCTCTCAGTCTCGCTCCTTCTCGCTCTCTTTTAACTACGCGTCTCCGCTCTCAGTCTCGCTCCATCTCGCTCTCTTTTAACTCCCTGTCTACGCTCTCAGTCTCGCTCCTTCTCGCTCTCTTAAAACACCCCGTCTCCGCTCTCAATCTCGCTCCTTCTCGCTCTCTTTTAACTCTCCGTCACCGCTATCGGTCTCGCTCCTTCTCGCTCTCTTTTAACTCCCCGTCTCCGCTGTCAGTCTCGCTCCTTCTCGCTCTCTTTGAAATCCCCGTCTCCGCTCTCAGTCTCGCTCCTTCTCGCTCTCTTTTAACTCTCCGTCTCCGCTCTCAGTCTCGCTCCTTCTCGCTCTCTTTTAACTCTCTGTCTCCGCTCTCAGTCTCGCTCCTTCTCGCTCTCTTTTAACTCCCTGTCTCGGCTCTCATCTCGCTCCTTCTCGCTCTCGTTTAACTCCCTGTCTCCGCTCTCAGTCTCGCTCGTTCTCGCTCTCTTTTAACTCTCTGTCTCCTCTCCCAGTCTCGCTCCTTCTCGCTCTCTTCTAACTCCCTGTCTCCGCACTCAGTCTCATATCTTCTCGCGCTCTTTTAACTCTCCGTCTCCACTCTCAGTCTCGCTCCATCTCGCTCTCTTTTAACTCTCTGTCTCGGCTCTCAGTCTGGCTCCTTCTCGCTCTCTTTTAACTCTCTGTCTCCGCTCCCAGTCTCGCTCCATCTCGCTCTCTTCTAACTCCCTGTCTCCGCTCTCAGTCTCGCTCCTTCTCGCTCTCTTTTAACTCTCTGTTCCCGCTCTAACTCTCGCTCCGTCTCGCTCACTTTTAACTCTCTGTCTCCGCTCTCAGTCTGGCTCCATCTCGCTCTCTTTAAACTCTCTGTCTCCGCTCCCAGTCTCGCTCCTTCTCGCTCTCTTCTAACTCCCTGTCTCCGCACTCAGTCTCGCTTCTTCTCGGTCTCTTTTAACTCTCCGTCTCAACTCTCAGTCTCGCTCCTTCTCGCTCTCGTTTAACTCCCTGTCTCCGCTCTCAGTCTCGCTCCTTCTCGCTCTCTATTACTCCCCGTCTCGGCTCTCATTCACGCTCCTTCTCGCTCTCTTTTAACTCCCTGTCTCCGCTCTCAGTCACTCTCCTTCTCGCTCTCTTTTAACTCCCTGTCTCCGCTGTCAGTCTCGCTCCTTCTCGCTCTCTTTTAAATCCCCGTCTCCGCTCTCAGTCTCGCTCCTTCTCGCTCTCTTTTAAGTCTCCATCTCCGCTCTCTTAGTCTCTCTCCTTCTTGCTCTCTTTTAACTCCCTGTCTCAGCTCTCAGTCTCGCTCCTTCTCGCTCTCTTTTAACTACCCGTCTCCGCTCTCAGTCTCGCTCCATCTCGCTCTCTTTTAACTCCCTGTCTACGCTCTCAGTCTCGCTCCTTCTCGCTCTCTTAAAACACCCCGTCTCCGCTCTCAATCTCGCTCCTTCTCGCTCTCTTTTAACTCTCCGTCACCGCTCTCGGTCTCGATCCTTCTCGCTCTCTTTTAACTCCCCGTCTCCGCTCTCAGTCTCGCTCCTTCTCGATGTCTTTTAACTCTCTGTCTCCGCTCTCAGTCTCGCTCCTTCCCGCTTTCTTTTAACTCCCTGTCTCCGCTCTAAGTCTCGCCGCTTCTCGCTCTCTTTTAACTCTCCGTCTCCGCTCACAGTCTCACTCCTTCTAGATCTCTTTTAACTCCCTGTCTCCGTGCTCTGTCTCGCTCCTTCTCGTTCTCTTTTAACACCCCGTCTCCGCTCTCAGTCTCGCTCATTCTTGCTCTCTTTTAACTCTCTGTCTCCGCTCTCAGTCTTGCTCCTTCTCGCTCTCTTTTAACTCTCTGTCTCCGCTCTCAGTCTCGCTCCTTCTCGCTCTCTTTTAACTCTCTGTCTCCACTCTCAGTCTCGCTCCTTCTCGCTCTCTTTTAACTCCCCGTCGCCGCTCTCAGTCTCACTCCTTCCTGCTCTCTTTTGACTCCTCATCTCCGCTCTCAGTCTCGCTCCTTCTCGCTCTCTTTTAACTCCCAGTCGACGGTCTCAGTCTCGCTCCTTCTCGCTCTCTTTTATCTCCCCTTCTCCGCTCTCAGTCTCGCTCCTTCTCACTCTCTTTTTACTCCTCATCTCCGCTCTCAGTCACTCTCCTTCTCGCTCTCTTTTAATTCTCCGTAACCGCACTCAGTCTCGATCCTTCTCGCTCTCTTTTAACTCCCTGTCTCCGCTCTCAGTCTCGCTCCTTCTCGCTCTCTTTTAACTCCCTGTCTCCGCTCTCAGTCTCGCTCCTTCTCGCTCTCTTTAACTCCCTGTCTCCGCTCTCAACTCGCTCCTTCTCGCTCTCTTTTAACTCTCTGTCTCCGCTCCCAGTCTCGCTCCATCTCGCTCTCTTCGAACTCCCTGTCTCCGCTCTCAGTCTGGCTCCTTCTCGCTCTCTTTTAACTCTCTGTCTCCGCTCCCAGTCTCGCTCCATCTCGCTCTCTTCTAACTCCCTGTCTCCGCTCTCAGTCTCGCTCCTTCTCGCTCTCTTTTAACTCTCTGTTCCCGCTCTAACTCTCGCTCCGTCTCGCTCACTTTTAACTCTCTGTCTCCGCTCTCAGTCTGGCTCCATCTCG
>NW_027598106.1:0-54314 GCF_964194155.1 Cetorhinus maximus
CCCATCAAACACTCCCAGGACAGGTACAGCACGGGGTTAGATACAGAATAAAGCTCCCTCTATACTGTGCCCATCAAAATCTCCCTGGGCAGGTACAGCACGGGGTTAGATATAGAGTAAATCTCCCTCGATACTGTCTCCATCAAACACTGCCAGGACAGGTACAGCACGGGGTTAGATACAGAGTAAAGCTCCCTCTATACTGTCCCCAACTAACACTCCCAGGACAGGTACAGCACAGGGTTAAATATAGAATAAAGCTCCCTCCATACTGTCCCCATCAAACATTCGCAGAGAGAAATAGAGACTGAGAAACGGATTGAGAAGGGATCTCCATCCTCCCTCACCAACTCTCTCTCATCCAAAACTGGAGAGAGTTGGTGTAAGAGGGAATGAGGAGACGGTGAGAGTGAGAGAGAGTTGGGGGGAGAGGGCGAGAGAGTGGGGATGAGAGTGACAGAGCTTTTGGGTGAGTGGTTTGGTTTGATAGAGAGAGAGTGTTGGGTGAGAGGTAGAGAGGGTGGGAGTGATAGGGAGAGAGAGTTGGGGAGTTTAGGAGAGAGAGTTGGGGTGAGAGGGAGATAGAGTTGGGGTGAGAGGGAGATAGTGTTGGGGTGAGAGGGAGAGTGGGTTGTGTTGAGAGGCAGAGAGGTTTGGAGTGAGAGGGAATGAGGGTTGGGATGAGAGGGAGACAGTGTTGGGGTGAGAGGGAGACAGTGTTGGGGTGAGAGGCAGAGAGGTTTGGAGTGAGAGGGAATGAGGGTTGGGATGAGAGGGAGACAGTGTTGGGGTGAGAGGGAGACAGTGTTGGGGTGAGAGGGAGACAGTGTTGGGGTGAGAGGGAGACAGTGTTGGGGTGAGAGGGAGACAGTGTTGGGGTGAGAGGGAGACAGTGTTGGGGTGAGAGGGAGACAGTGTTGGGGTGAGAGGGAGACAGTGTTGGGGTGAGAGGGAGACAGTGTTGGGGTGAGAGGGAGACAGTGTTGGGGTGAGAGGGAGACAGTGTTGGGGTGAGAGGGAGACAGTGTTGGGGTGAGAGGGAGACAGTGTTGGGGTGAGAGGGAGACAGTGTTGGGGTGAGAGGGAGACAGTGTTGCGGTGAGAGGGAGACAGTGTTGGGGTGAGAGGGAGACAGCGTTGGGGTGAGAGGAAGATAGCGTTGGGGTGAGAGGGAGACAGCGTTGGGGTGAGAGGGAGACAGCGTTGGGGTGAGAGGGAGACAGTGTTGAGGTGAGAGGGAGACAGTGTTGCGGTGAGAGGGAGACAGTGTTGGGGTGAGAGGGAGACAGTGTTGGGGTGAGAGGGAGACAGTGTTGGGGTGAGAGGGAGACAGTGTTGGGGTGAGAGTGAGAGAGTGTTGGGGTGAGAGGGAGAGAGAGTGGGGATGAGAGGGAGAGAGAGTGGGGATGAGATGGTGAGTTGGTTGGTGTGAGAGGGTGAATGGGTTGTGTTGAGAGGTAGAGAGGGTTGGAGTAAGAGGGAATGAGTGGGTAGGGGTGTGAGGGAGAGAGTGTTGGGGTGAGAGGGTGAGTGGGTTGGGGTGAGAGGGAGAATGGGTTGGGGTGAGAGGGAGAGTGGGTTGGGGTGAGAGGGAGAGTGGGTTGGGGTGAGAGGGAGAGTGGGTTGGGGTGAGAGGGTGAGTGGGTTGGGGTGAGAGGGAGAGTGGGTTGGGGTGAGAGGGAGAGTGGGTTGGGGTGAGAGGGTGAGTGGGTTGGGGTGAGAGGGAGAGTGGGTTGGGGTGAGAGGGAGAGTGGGTTGGGGTGAGAGGGAGAGTGGGTTGGGGTGAGAGGGAGAGTGGGTTTGGGGTGAGAGGGAGAGTGGGTGGGGGTGAGAGGGAGAGTGGGTTGGGGTGAGAGGGAGAGTGGGTTGGGGTGAGAGGGAGAGTGGGTGGGGGTGAGAGGGAGAGCGGGTTGGGGTGAGAGGGAGAGTGGGTTGGGGTGAGAGGGAGAGTGGGTTGGGGTGAGAGGGAGAGTGGGTTGGGGACTGCGATTACTGCCATTGTTTTGGGGGTCTGTGTGAGATCAGGGTTTGGAACTGGGGTAACACAACCAACAGGGGAAAGAAATATAGATTTATTATTAAGCCAAAAATAAAGACAGGCCCTTGTTGAGACCATGTCTGTCCTGGGATTAACCCTCAGTGGACAGGAGCAGCAAGGGGTCCTGTCTTGTTATTAACATTCAATGGACAGGATCAGCAAGGGGTCCTGTCTGGAAAGAGAGAGGGAGAGAGAAAGCTGGAGTGACAGAGACAGGGAAATGCCACCCCCTCCCCCAGAAACGTCGTGTGTTCCCTGTTGCAGTTCAGGAAAAGCTGCAGGCCGTTTCTGCACAGGGGGATCCCACAGGCAGCAATGTAATGCTATCCGGATGGGAACAGGGAGACACATTTCCTTCCCCAGCCTCATGCCTGCTGTAACCCTCCCTCTTCCCCCTCTCCCCCCCACCCCGGGCACCACGTGTGCTCTGAGTCCGGACACATCCCCAGAAAGGCCTAAACTCCTTCCCTTCAAACCGGGAACAAGCTGCTGCTTCCTGGGGGAGACTTTTTGAAATCTCCGTCCCAGCATCGATTTTTACAAACCAGGCGTCCCCGGGAGGGTGTGACTGAGGCTTTTCTGCAGAGACTGGGAGCTGGGCACTGAATGGGGTGTGTTGAGAGGTAGAGAGGGTTGGAGTGAGAGGGAATGAGGGTTGGGGTGAGAGGGAGAGAATATTGGGGTGAGAGGGACAGAGTGTTGGGGTGAGAGGTAGATTATGTTGGGGTGAGATGGAGAGAGTGTTGGGGTGAGAGGGAGAGTGGGTTGGGGTGAGAGGGAGAGTGGGTTGGGGTGAGAGGGAGAGTGGGTTGGGGTGTGAGGGAGAGTGGATTGGGGTGAGAGGGAGAGTGGGTTGGGGTGAGAGGGAGAGTGGGTTGGGGTGAGAGGGAGAGTGGGTTGGGGTGAGAGGGAGAGTGGGTTGGGGTGAGAGGGAGAGTGGGTTGGGGTGAGAGGGAGAGTGGGTTGGGGTGAGAGGGTGAGTGGGTTGGGGTGAGAGGGAGAGTGGGTAGGGGTGTGAGGGAGAGAGTGTTGGGGTGAGAGGGAGAGTGGGTTGGGGTGTGAGGGAGAGTGGGTTGGGGTGAGAGGGAGAGTGGGTTGGGGTGAGAGGGAGAGTGGGTTGGGGTGAGAGGGACAGTGGGTTGGGGTGAGAGGGAGAGTGGGTTGGGGTGAGAGGGAGAGTGGGTTGGGGTGAGAGGGAGAGTGGGTTGGGGAGAGAGGGAGAGTGGGTTGGGGCGAGAGGGTGAGTGGGTTGGGGTGAGAGGGAGAGTGGGTAGGGGTGTGAGGGAGAGAGTGTTGGGGTGAGAGGGTGAGTGGGTTGGGGTGAGAGGGAGAATGGGTTGGGGTGAGAGGGAGAGTGGGTTGGGGTGAGAGGGAGAGTGGGTTGGGGTGAGAGGGAGAGTGGGTTGGGGTGAGAGGGAGAGTGGGTAGGGGTGTGAGGGAGAGAGTGTTGGGGTGAGAGGGTGAGTGGGTTGGGGTGAGAGGGAGAGTGGGTTGGGGTGAGAGGGAGAGTGGGTTGGGGTGAGAGGGAGAGTGGGTTGGGGTGAGAGGGAGAGAGGTTTGGGGTGAGAGGGAGAGTGGGTTGGGGTGAGAGGGAGAGTGGGTTGGGGTGAGAGGGAGAGTGGGTTGGGGTGAGAGGGAGAGTGGGTTGGGGTGAGAGGGAGAGTGGGTTGGGGTGAGAGGGAGAGTGGGTTGGGGTGAGAGGGAGAGTGGGTTGGGGTGTGAGGGAGAGTGGGTTGGGGTGAGAGGGAGAGTGGGTTGGGGTGAGAGGGAGAGTGGGTTGGGGTGAGAGGGAGAGTGGGTTGGGGTGAGAGGGAGAGTGGGTTGGGGTGAGAGGGAGAGTGGGTTGGGGTGAGAGGGAGAGTGGGTTGGGGACTGCGATTACTGCCAGTGTTTTGGGGGTCTGTGTGAGATCAGGGTTTGGAACTGGGGTAACACAACCAACAGGGGAAAGAAATATAAATTTATTATTAAGCCAAAAATAAAGACAGGCCCTTGTTGAGACCATGTCTGTCCTGGGATTAACCCTCAGTGGACAGGAGCTGCAAATGGTACTGTGTTGTTATTAACATTCAATGGACAGGATCAGCAAGGGGTCCTGTCTGGAAAGAGAGAGGGAGAGGGAAAGCTGGAGTGACAGAGACAGGGAAATGGACATAAAATGGCCACTGTGAACAAACCTAAAATGGCTGCCTGGTGTTTGTAGACTAGATTCTCAGAGGAAGAGATTCAGGGAGAGAGGGAAAGAGAGCTGGGTAAGTGAGTGAGATAGAGAGAGGAGATCAAGCGATAAAAAAGTGATGACTTGAGAGAGAGAGATGAAGAGAGGGGAGCGAGTTAGGGTAAAGATATGGGGTGAGTTAGAGAAGCAGAGAAATGTATAGAGTGGCAGAGAGATGGGTTGGGAGAGGGAGAGAAGGAACGAGACAGGATGACAGATAGAGAAAGTGTAGGGGGCAACTGGAAATGTTCAAAAATGTGTTAACATTATTGAGTGTAAAGAACAATATCCTGTGAGATATCCCTTCTCCACCTTAAAATTGGAGGGAGAGCCTTTAACCAACTTTAAGATGGGGGGAGACCCCTTCCTCAACTTGTGATGAGGAAGTGCTGGAATCTAATCTAGGGGTTTGTGGGGTTTATATATAGAATAAGAGATACCCAGGAGTGAGTTACAGACTGGAATCTAATCGAGGGGTTTGTGGGGTTTATATATAGAATAAGAGATACCCAGGAGTGAGTTACAGACTGGAATCTAATCGAGGGGTTCGGGGTGGTTTACATATAGAATAACAGATACCCGGGAGTGAGTTACAGACTGGAATCTAATCGAGGGGTTCGGGGTGGTTTATATATAGAATAAAAGATCCCCGGGAGTGAGTTACAGACTGGAATCTAATCGAGGGGTTCGGGGTGGTTTATATATAGAATAAAAGATCCCAGGAGTGAGTTACAGACTGGAATCTAATCGAGGGGTTCGGGGTGGTTTATATATAGAATAAAAGATACCCGGGAGTGAGTTACAGACTGGAATCTAATCGAGGGGTTCGGGGTGGTTTATATATAGAATAACAGATACCCGGGAGTGAGTTACAGACTGGAATCTAATCGAGGGGCTCGGGGTGGATTATATATAGAATAACAGATACCCGGGAGTGAGTTACAGACTGGAATCTAATCGAGGGTTTCGGGGTGGATTATATATAGAATAACAGATACCCGGGAGTGAGTTACAGACTGGAATCTAATCGAGGGGTTCGGGATGGATTATATATAGAATAACAGATACCCGGGAGAGAGTTACAGACTGGAATCTAATCGAGGGGTTTGGGGTGGTTTATATCTTGAATAACAGATACCCGGGAGTGAGTTACAAACTGGAATCTAATCGAGGACTTCAGGGGGTTTATTTATTAAACAACAGATACCCGGGAGAGAGTTACAGACTGCAATCTAATCGAAGGGGTCGGGGTGTTTTATATATATAATAACAGATACCTGGGAGTGAGTTACAGGCTGGAATCTAAACGAGGGGTTCGGGGTGGTTTATATATATAATAACAGATACCCGGAGTGAGTTACAGGCTGGAATCTAAAAGAGGGGTTCGAGGTGGATTATATATAGAATAACAGATACCCGTGATGGAGTTACAGACTGGGATTGAATTGATGGGTTTGGTGGGTATATATATATATAGGCTGATAGATACCCGGGAATGAGTAACAGATTCGAATCTAATGGAGGATTTTTGGGATGGTTTAAATAAAGAAAATCAGATACCTGAGAGTGAGTTATAGACTGGAATCTGATCAAGAGTTTCGGGGATTTATAAATAGAATCACAGATACCCGAGGGTGAGTTACAGACTGGAATCTAATCGAGAGTTTCGGGGATTTATAAATAGAATCACTGATAGGCGAGAGTGAGTTACAGACTGGAATCTAATCTAGGGGTTTGCTGGGTTTATATATAGAATATCTGATACCCGGGAGTGGGTAACCTCTACACTTTCCCCATCAAACACTCCCAGGGCAGGTAAAGCACTGGGTTAGATACAGAGTAAAGCTCCCTCTACACTGTCCCCATCAAACACTCCCAGGACAGGTAAAGCAAGGGGTTAGATACAGAGTAAAGCTCCCTCTACACTGTCCCCATCAAACACTCCCATGACAGGAACAGGACAGGGTTAGATACAGAGTAAAGCAACCTCTACACTTTCCCCATCAAACACTCCCAGGGCAGTTAAAGCACTGGGTTAGATACAGCGTAAAGCTCCCACTACACTGGCTCCATCATACACTCCCAGGGCAGGTACAGCACGGGGTTAGATACAGAGTAAATCTCCCTCTAACATGTCCCCATCAGACACTCCGAGGACTGGTACAGCACAGGGTTAGATACAGAGTAAAGCTCCCTCTACACTGTCCCCATCAAGCACTCACAGGGCAGGTACAGGACAGGGTTAGATACAGAGTAAATCACCCTCATCACCGTCCCCATCAAACACTCCCAGGGCAGGTACAGCACGGGGTTAGATACAGAGTTAAGCTTCCTCTACGCTGTCCCCATCAAACACTACCTGGACAGGTACAGCACGGGGTAAGATACAGAGTAAAGCTCCCTCTATACTGTCCCCATCAATCACTCCCAGGACAGGTAAAGCACGGGGTAAGATACAGAGTAAAGCTCCCTCTATACTGTCCCCATCAAACACTCCCAGGACAGGAACAGGACAGGGTTAGATACTGAGTAAAGCTCCCTCTATACTGTCCACATCAAACACTCCCAGGACAGGAACAGCACAGAGTTAGATACACAGTAAAGCTTCCTCTACACTGTACCCATCAAACACTCCCAGGACAGGTAAAGCACTGGGTTAGATACAGAGTGAAACTTCCTCTACACTGTCCCAATCAAACACTCCCAGGACAAGTACAGCGATGGTATAGATACAGTGTGAAGCTCCCTCTATACTGTCCCCATCAAACACTCCCAGGACAGGAACAGGACAGGGTTAGATACAGAGTAAAGCTCCCTCGATACTGTCCCCATCAAACACTCCCAGGACAGGTACGGCACGGGGTTAGATACAGAGTAAAGCTCACTCTACACTGTCCCCATCAAACACTCCCATGACAGGAACAGGACAGGGTTTGATACAGAGTAAAGCTCCCTCTAGACTGTACCCATCAAACACTCCCTGGGCAGGTACAGCATGGGGTTATATACAGAATTAAGCTCCCTCTGCACTGTCCCCATCAAACACTCCAAGGGCAAGCACAGCACAGAGTTAGATACAGAATAAAGCTTCCTCTACACTGTCCCCATCAAACACTCCCATGACTGGTAAAGCACTGGGTAAGATACAGAGTAAAGCTTCCTCTACACTGTCCCAATCAAACACTCCCAGGACAGGAACAGGACAGGGTTAGAAACAGAGTAAAGGTCCCCCTATGCTGTCCACATCAAACACTCCCAGGACAGGTACAGCACAGAGTTAGATACAGACTAAAGCTTCCTCTACACTGTCCCCATCAAACACTGCCGGGGCAGCTAAAGCACTGGGTTAGATACAGTGTAAATCTCCCACTAACCTGTCCCCATCAATCACTCCCAGGACTGGTACAGCACAGGGTTACATACAGAGTAATGCTCCATCTACACAGTCCAAATCAAACACTCCCAGGACAGGAACAGGACAGGGTTAGATACATAGTAAAACTCCCTCTACACTGTCTCCATGAAACACTCCCAGGAGTGGTACAGCACAGGGTTAGATACAGAGTAAAGCTCCCTCTTCACTGTCCCCATCAAACACTCCCAGGACAGGTACATCACGGGGTTAGATACAGAGTAAACCTCCCTCTATACTCACCCCATCAAACACTCCCAGGACTGGTACAGCACGGGGTTAGATACAGAGAAAAGCTCCCCCTACACTGTGGCCATGATACACTCCCAGGGCAGGTAAAGCACTAGGTTAGATACAGAGTAAATCTCCCTCTACACAGTCTCCATCAAACACTCCCAGGACTGGTACCACACAGGGTTAGATACAGAGTAAAGCTCCCTCTATATTCTCCACATGAAACACTCCCAGGACAGGTAATGCACTGGGTTAGATACAGAGTAAAGCTCCCTCAACACTGTCCCCATCAACCACTCCCAGGACAGGTACAGCACGGTGTTAGATACAGAGTAAATCTCCGTCTACACCGTCCCCATCAAACACTCCCAGGGCAGGAAAAGCACTGGGTTAGATAGAGAGTAAATCTCCCTCAATAATGTCCCCATCAAACACTCCCAGGACAGGTACAGCACGGGGTTAGATACAGAGTACAGCTCCCTCGATACTGTCCCCATCGAACACTCCAAGGGCAGGTACAGCACGGCGCTAGATACAGTGTAAAGCTCCCTCGATACTGTCCCCATCAAACACTCCCAGGACAGGTACAGCACGGGGTTAGATACAGAGTAAAGCTCCCTCTACACTGGGCCCCTCAGTTCCTCTCAGGATTTGACCATTTGATCACGTCACCCCGGATGCTACTAAATTTCAAGGAATACAACCCGTGTTTGTGCAATCTCACTTTGCAATTTAACCCTTGGAATCCAGCTCTCATTCTGGCAAAGCTGTGATGCACTCGAACTGTCTAAACTGTCCCTGGAGTGTCGGATTAACCCGGGTCACTCACATACACCCAGGTCAGGTTCAAGACTCACCTGTCTCACTCGCTGAGACGCTCCTGTATCACTGGCCTTATTGTAGTCGGATGCCGCGTTGGGAGCAGGACAGGTAGACGGGATTAGGATGACTGCTCATGTGGAGGGTAAACATGAGGAATCTATCAGAGAATCAGAACAGACCAGGGAGAATCAAACAAGGAAATTCATGTTCAATTTGTTAAGCCCTGCTTTGTGGAATGTTTTTGTTTTTGATGAGAATGTTGCCAGCAACCATTCCCAGAGATGATGCAGCAGGGGCTAGATACAGAGTAAAGCTCCCTCGATACTGTACCCATCAAACACTCCAAGGACAGGTACAGCACGGGGATATATACAGAGTAAAGCTCCCTCGATACTGTCTCCATCAAACACTCCCAGGACAGGTACAGTACGGGGTTAGATACAGAGTAAAGCTCCCTCTATACTGTCCCTAACTAACACTCCCAGGACAGGTACAGCACAGGGTTAAATATAGAATAGAACTCCCTCCATACTGTCCCCATCAAACACTCGCAGAGAGAAATAGAGACTGAGAAACGGATTGAGAAGGGATCTCCGTCCTGCCTCACCAACTCTCTCTCATCCAAAACTGGAGAGAGCATGGTAATGAGAGAGCACGGGGGTGGGGATGGTGGGTGGGATGGTGCAGAGATAGTTTGGGGGGTGGGAGAGAAAGCGTGGGGTTGGCAGAGAGGGTGTGGGCCAAGATGATGATCAGAGAGAGAGTGCATGTGAGAGACAGAGATTGTGTGTGTGAGAGAGAGATGGTGTGTGTGCGTGGGAGATTGTGTGTGCAAGAGATAGAGTGTGAGAGTGAGCGTGTGAGAGGGATTGTGAAAGTGGGATTGCACGTGAAAGGGAGAGAGTGAGAGAGAGTTGGGGTGAGAGGGTGAGAGAGTGCGGATGAGAGTGAGAGAGCTTTTGGGTGAGAGGTTTGGGGTGATAGGGAGGGAGAGTCGGGTGAGAGAGTGGGGAAGGGAGGGAGAGAGGTTTGGGGTGAGAGGGAGAGAGGGTTGGGGTGAGAGAGAGAGAGTGAGTTGGGGTATGAGGGTGGGAGGTTTGGGGTGAGAGGAAGAGACTGTTGGGGTGAGAGGGAAAGAGAGTTGTGGTGAGAGGGACAGCGGGTTCTGGTGAGATGGAGAGAGGGTTGCATTGAGAGGGAGAGAAGTTTGGGGTGAGTGGGAGAGAGTTTTGGTGAGAGTTAGAGAGGGTTGTGCAGAGAGGGAGAGAAGGATGGGGTGAGAGGGAGAGAGGGTTGGGTGAGAGGGAGAGAGGGTTGGTGTAAGAGGGAATGAGGAGATGGTGAGAGTGAAAGAGAGTTGGGGGGAGAGGGTGAGAGAGTGGGGATGATATTGTGAGAATTTTGGGTGAGTGGTTTGGGGTGATAGGGAGAGAGTGTTGGGGTGATTGGGAGAGAGAGTTGGGGAGATTGGGAGAGAGAGTTGGGGAGATTGGGAGAGAGAGTTGGGGAGATTGGGAGAGAGAGTTGGGGTGAGAGGGAGATAGAGTTGGGGTGAGAGGGAGAGTGGGGATGAGATGGTAAGTTGGTTAGTGTGAGAGGGAGAATGGGTTGTGTTGAGAGGCAGAGAGGGTTGGGGTGAGAGGGAATGAGGGTTGGGGTGAGAGGGAGAGTGGGTTGGGGTGAGAGGGAGAGTGGGTTGGGGTGAGAGGGAGAGTGGGTTGGGGTGAGAGGGAGAGTGGGTTTGGGGTGAGAGGGAGAGTGGGTGGGGGTGAGAGGGAGAGTGGGTTGGGGTGAGAGGGAGAGTGGGTTGGGGTGAGAGGGAGAGTGGGTGGGGGTGAGAGGGAGAGCGGGTTGGGGTGAGAGGGAGAGTGGGTTGGGGTGAGAGGGAGAGTGGGTTGGGGTGAGAGGGAGAGTGGGTTGGGGACTGCGATTACTGCCATTGTTTTGGGGGTCTGTGTGAGATCAGGGTTTGGAACTGGGGTAACACAACCAACAGGGGAAAGAAATATAGATTTATTATTAAGCCAAAAATAAAGACAGGCCCTTGTTGAGACCATGTCTGTCCTGGGATTAACCCTCAGTGGACAGGAGCAGCAAGGGGTCCTGTCTTGTTATTAACATTCAATGGACAGGATCAGCAAGGGGTCCTGTCTGGAAAGAGAGAGGGAGAGAGAAAGCTGGAGTGACAGAGACAGGGAAATGCCACCCCCTCCCCCAGAAACGTCGTGTGTTCCCTGTTGCAGTTCAGGAAAAGCTGCAGGCCGTTTCTGCACAGGGGGATCCCACAGGCAGCAATGTAATGCTATCCGGATGGGAACAGGGAGACACATTTCCTTCCCCAGCCTCATGCCTGCTGTAACCCTCCCTCTTCCCCCTCTCCCCCCCACCCCGGGCACCACGTGTGCTCTGAGTCCGGACACATCCCCAGAAAGGCCTAAACTCCTTCCCTTCAAACCGGGAACAAGCTGCTGCTTCCTGGGGGAGACTTTTTGAAATCTCCGTCCCAGCATCGATTTTTACAAACCAGGCGTCCCCGGGAGGGTGTGACTGAGGCTTTTCTGCAGAGACTGGGAGCTGGGCACTGACTCCACACTGGAGACCCTCCCCTAACCCCCCCCAGACCCTGTGTCTCTTCCTCACCCTCAACCCCCTGCCTCTGTTTCACTGTCTTTTCCTGTTTCCCTCAATCTCCCCCCTCTCTCTCTGTTGTAACGTAGGGACACATCCTAGAGAGACTGAATTCAAAAGATGTTCCACCTCCAAATTCATCGCCCTGCCTAAAACACCAGCATTATTCAGGAATTAGCACAAACTTTTACACACTCTCACAGTTAGGACATGGTAAAGGGCTCCTGAGGGACAGGAAATGAGGCCAATCAGCACATTTTTAATAAATTAACTGGTTGTGGCACAGTATGAAACACTGCAGGGAATTTGTGCACAGCAAGATCCCACAAGGTGCAGCCAGCTCTCTTCAGCACTTTTTAAATGGGGCAATATTTACACAGAGAGAGGCAGCAAGTTGGAGAGGCGCTAAGACAGTGAAGACCCCCGACCCTTTCAGAACCTCAGAAAGACTGAGCGCTTTGCAGTGAAAGAATGAATGTTTAAAATGCTCTCATTGTTAGTGAGTCACTTACTTCACTGTCCCTGGATTCATTTTCGCAATTCGGCCTTTTCTAAAAGATGTGACTGGGAGCTGGGCAGAGTCTACACATTGGAGACCCCCAGATCCTGTGTCTATTCACACCCACTCCTCTTGTTTTACTATCTCAGCCCCTCTGTTTCACCTCACTCACTCCCCCCTTTCTCTCTCTCTCTTCCCCCATTGGAGAGACCGAGGGGGAGAGAGGAGACTGAGAATTTGACAGTCAGAGATCGGTGAAGTGAATTAAATTGGCTGCCGGGCCTTTACCTTTCACCGTGACATGAATTGCTCTCAGACACGGGCCCTGTGCTCTTGGTGAATTAGACCCGGATACAAGTTCCGGCCTTTTTAATTCCACGCCCCTGTGAGTGCTGGATAGAAAGGGCACTCTGGAAAGCTCCTGTCTCACCATCGACAAAATCCACACCACACTGGCCATCTTTTACATTTATAGATCCACAATCACATCCCCCAGTCAATCAAATAGTTATTAGAGTTGCAACTAAGGCAATTCTGCACAGCAGGATCCCACGAGCAGTCACACAATGGAGGGGGACACCCGCAGACCCTGTGTCTCCTTCCCCTGCCCCCGAGCCCCCAACACCCCCACCCCCTCTCTGTCAAAGTCTCCCTCATTCTGTTCCTCTTTCTCTCTCTCTGCCCCCATCACTCCTCCCTCTGCACCCACCTCTCTCTCTGCCCCCATCAACCCCTCCCTCCGCACTCTCCTTTCTCTACCCCCATCAACACCTTCCTCAGCACCCACCTCTCTCTCTGCCCCCATCAACCCTCCCTCCGCAACCTCCTCTCTCTCTGCCCCCATTACCCCTCCCTCCGCACCCACCTCTCTCTCTGCCCCCATCACCCCACCCTCCACACCCACCTCTCTCTCTGCCCCCATCACCCCACCCTCCACACCCACCTCTCTCTCTGCCCCCATCAACCCTCCCTCTGCACCAACCTATCTCTCTGCCCCCATCAACCCACCCTCCTCACCCTCCTCTCTCCCTGCCCCCATCACGTCTCCCTCCGCACTCTCCTCTTTCTCTACCCCCTTTATTTTGAAAGCGTGGTCACTGTTGGGGGGGGGCAAGGAACAGGGCGGGGGTGGTGGAGACCATGTGTACACAGCAAGATCCCACTCCCCACCTGCTCATGACCAGTTGAAAATGTATTGGCTTAGGATAGCGGGACAGTGAGTGGGGAATGGGCCTCATCCCCTCTCTCTCCCCCCCCCAACAACCTCCCCCACCCCCAATTAAAGTAACGACAAATTACATTGGTGTTTTTATACATTTTATTGAAAGATGAATTATGGACAGAATTGGCTGGAGAGAGAGAGGGAGAGAGGGAACAAGTTGGAGAGACAGAGACTGGGGGCTGCTCTCTCCCCATCCTCACCACCAGCCCCCACCCTCAGATCTACATTAAACTCAATTGAAATGGCTGCTGCCCCTTCCAGTTAACCCAGGAAAGCCCGTGGCCTGGCCTGTCTAACACACACCGACATGACTCTGGGGGTGAGAAGAAGCCTTCGCACAGGCTCCGGGTTCTCATTTCAGGCCCTCTCCCTCTCCCTCTCTCTCCCTCTCTCTCTGTCTCCGACCGCTTCACCCTCCATGAACCCATTTCTATCAAGTGTGGTCACAGATGCAGTTCAGGAAAGGCTGGCGGCCTCTTTGTTTTTTTTTACACAGCAGGATCCCATGACTTTCCCTATCTCCACACCTGCTGTGAAAGCCTCTCTCTCTCCGCCTTCCCCATGGGAATTCCCCAGTCTGGGGACCATCCCCTCAGTTCCCTCCATCCCTCCCCAGCACCACAACACCCTGAAAGGGCTGAAACTCAAACTGGGGAGCAGCTGGATTCTCTCAGGAGACATTTTCAAATCACTGCCTCGGGATTTCAGTTGGGGTCAAATCCCACTTTCTGGAAGGCCCTGACTGGGAGCTGGGCAGTGACTGCACACGAGGAGCCCTCTCTCTCTCCCTCGAGACCCTGTGTCTTCTCACCTACCCACACCAACTCCTCTCTGTTTTGTTATCTCTCCCCCTCTTTCCCCTGACCTCTCCTTTCTCTCTCTCTCATGTGGGGAAAGGCCACAGGCCCCTGTGGGCACAGCAAGATCAGGAGGATGGAGAGAGAGAGAGAAATCCACACACAGAAGCTGCGTAAACTGAATTAAAATGGTTCCCCCTGTCCCACCCATCAGTTTCCAGAAGGTGCTAAACTCCCTGTCTTATTTTGGAATTATAACAAGCTTCTAAACAGCCTCAGGTTTCAGATTTTTAATCTCCTCTTTGTCACACACAAAAGGGTTAATGTGTTTGTGAATAATCGCAAGGGCGGGATATTTTAACCCCAGAGTTTCAAAATCCAGCACCCCATCATCTAACAGAAACCGCTTCATTGATGCACCAAAAACCAGGGTCCCTCCGAGATTAAAATTAAACCTCGGGGTCGTAAAGATACAGAACTCACGTGGGTGGGTGGGGGGGTGTGGAACAGGCCTGAGTCCATCCATCCAAGCTGGAGAAAAGCTCCTGCCCATGGATTCATAGTCACATTGCAGTCTTCAAACTCCAAATTCCTGGGGAAAAGAGCGAGAGAAAAGAAATGACTAAATACACAAAGCAAGATCATTTCTAAATAAAATAGCACAGCAAGAGCCCAGGATTCCACCCCCACCCCCACCCCCTCCCCTTCACAGTTACACAACCTCTTAGCAACATCCAAATACCAAAATATCCCAGTTATAAACCAGAGGCTAAAACAGATTGAGGACCTTTCCCATCCCCTGTGTTTCTCTCAGTATCTCTCTTCCTATCTCACTCACATCTCTGTCCCCCTCTCTCTCTCTCTGTCTCTCAGATATGAAAATTAAACCTCGATTGGGGTAATAAACACACACAATTCATGTGGGTGAAGCCTGTGGACCAGGCCTCAGACTATCTCCCTTTGGAAGAATCTCCTTGTCCTTGTCCCAGACTTTCCCTCTATGGATTCTCACCTTCCAGTTTTCAGAATACAAATTTCTCAGTAGAAAAAGAGATAAATTTTGTTGAAAGGACAAAAGCAAGGACATTTAACTGCATAAATTGAATTCAAATGGTTCCCCCTGTCCCCCCCGCCATCAGACTCCAGAAGGTGCTAAACTCCCTCTTTCAGTTTGGGAAGGGGCTGCTCATTCCTTTGGGACACAATTTAATATTACCATCCAAGGATTTATTTTAAAATCTCATTCTATCTCAGAGGATGTGAGTGGAGGTGGCTTGTGACTACACACTGGAGACCATCAGACCCTGTCTCTCTTTCCCACACCCCCTCCTGTTTTTACACCTCCACTCCCGTCGGCCTCCCTCTCTCTCCCTGTTTCAATCACTCCCTCCCTTTTCTCTCTCTGCTCCTGTCTCTCACATTCAGGGTAAAGATGGATGCTCCTATCTAGGCCCTTGTCCCTGTCCTCTCTTTCTGCATCCCTCTTTCTCGCTCGTTCTCTCTCTCCATCTTTCTATTTTCCTTCCCCCTGTCTCATGTGCTCTGCATTGAAATAATAGATGAAATGTTCCTGTCTCCCCATTTCAAATAATGACAAATCACATTGCTGTTTCTGGTCAGTTTTTGTTGATTAAAGTTTAAAATGGGCACAAAGAGAGCTGGAGAGAGAGAGAGAGGGAGAGAGAAAAGCTGGAGGGAGAAAGACACAGAAAATCACACAGGTAAAACTAAAGTCAGAATCTCAGTAAACTGAACAGTAATGGCCCCTGTGAATCTGATTGAACAGATTCCACTTCATCGCACTGTCTCCCCACCTGTCTTATTTAGCAATCATAACAAGCTTTTAAACAGCTTCAGATGACAGATTTTAAATCTCCTCTTTGTCACACACCTCAATGAAATACAATGAAATATTTCATCAAATCACAACCTCACCTAAATTCCAGTGTAAAGCTTCATCCACACTGTTCAACAAACACACCCAAACCAAATACAGTATGGGGTTCGATAGAGTGTAACATTCCCTCTGCTCTGTCCCATCAAACAGGCCCAGGAACATCATTGGCCACCTATCTGCCCACTCTACCAACTTGTAAATGTCCTTTTGATGCTCTACACTGTCCCCCTCTCTGTTTATCATTCTCCCAAGTTTTGTGCCATCCACAAACTCTGAAATGGTCCCCTGCACACCAATATCTCAATCATTTATATACATCAGGGAAATCCAGGGTTCCAATAATGACCCCTGGTGAACTCCACTACAATCCTACATCCAGCCGGAAAAATATCCGTGAACTCTCTGTTTCCTATCCATCAGCCAATTCTGTATCCACATTTCGCTGGTCTGACTCGTCTGCCTATTCTCGGGACCCTGAAAAAATTTTCCATTCAGCTTTATATCCAATTTTGGCTCAAAAGAAGCTGGGAGAGGGAGAGAGAGAGAGAGAGAGAGAGAGAGAGAGGGCGAGATAGATGGGATGAAAGAGGTACAGAGATAGAAAGAGAGACAAGGCGAGAGGGAGAGAGATGGGGGCGACAGAGAGAGGAGCAGAGCAACGGAGGAAAGGAGTGAGAGAGAGGGAGAGATATACGGAATAAGAGATAGAGAGACAGAACGACGGAGAGACAGGGTGAGAGAGAAAGAGAGCTGGTGCGAGCGAGTGAGATAGAGAGAAGAGATAAAATGAAAGGAAAAGGGATGAGGTGAGAGAGAGAGAGGTGAAGAGAGGGGAGCGAGTGTAGGGTAAAGTGATGGGGTGAGAGAGAGAAACAGAGAAATGTGGTAGAGTGGCAGAGAGATGGGGTGGGAGAGGGAGAGAATGAAAATGACGGTGAGAGAAGGAGAAAGTGTAGGGGGAAACTGAAAATGTTCAGAAATTTGTTAACATTTTTTGAGTATAAAGAACAATATCCTGTGAGACATCCCTTCTCTATCTTTAAATTGGAGGGAGATCCTTTCACCATCATTAAAATGGGGGGAGACCCCTTCCTCAACTTGTGATGTGGAAGTGCTGGAATCTAATCGAGGGGTTTGTGGGGTTTGTATATAGAATAATGGATACCCGGGAGTCAGTTACAGACTGCAATCTAATCGAGGGGTTTGTGGGGTTTACATATAGAATAATAGATACCAAGGATTGAGTTACAGACTGGAATCTAATCGAGGTGTTCAGGGGGTTTATATATATTATAATAATTACCCGGGAGTAAGTTACAGGCGGGAATCTAATCCAGGTGTCAGGGGGTTTATATATAGAATAATAGATACCAAGGATTGACTTACAGACTGGAATCTAATCGAGGGGTTCAGGGGGTTTATATATTATACAATAGATACCCGGGAGAGAGTTACAGACTGGAATCTAATCCAGGGGTTCAGGGGGTTTATATATTAAATAATAGATACCCAGGAGTGAGTTACAGACTGGAATCTAATCGAGGGGTTCGGGGGGTTTATATATAGAATAATGGATACCAAGGATTGAGTTACAGACTGGAATCTTATCAAGGTGTTCAGGGGGTTTATATACAGAATAATAGATACCCGGGATTGAGTTACAGACTGGAATCTAATCGAAGGGTTCAGGGGGTTTATATGTGTAATAATAAATACGCGGGTTTGAGTTACAGACTGGAATCAAGAACCGTTGAAAATATAACTTTTCTTGTGATGTGCTGAAGTGCAGGTTACAGAGGCTGATTCATGGAATGGGTAGTGTGAGTTTGTAACCAGCTTTATCCCAAATATCAAATTTAATTTCTCATTGGAACTGTTTGATGTTTTCTTAGTCTTGACACAAATGGATAGGGACTCTTTGGACCCTCACTGTTTGCAGCTTTTCACCATTTATAATTTAACCTGTTCCATCCTTTTTAAAGTGAGGAGCCACACATTTGCCTACAATGAAATCCATCTTTCACTATTTCACTCATTCACTTAAGGTGTACATATCTCTTTGGAATTTGCAGTGCAGGTTACACATTGGATTGGATCTTTCTGCTTTCTGAATCATTAGCCAGGTTTCACAGAGTTAAATATCAAAACTGACATTCTGAAACAGTAGAGGGCCCCACAACTTCAACTCTGTGATTCTCTGGCATCTCATGATCTGTTTCGTACCATAGCTCTGCCCCTTCATGTCTCTGAAGACTTGGGAAACTGTTTCAGACATTGGGGAACCATTTCTCTCTCTCGGGACATTTCCTCTAAAGCATTTCATTGTCTCGGGACATTTACAGTAAACGGCTTCTTCAAAGGACATCATTAAAATCCACTCTTTAATCATCCAAAACCTTTTGTCCATTCAGACTCCCTGGCCCTACATCCTATTGTTTCAAAGCTAACTTACATTTCACAATGTAGGAATGTGTGAATGCAAACACTTTACTCACACGTTTCCACAATAATAAGGCTGACACTATTCAGGGTGAAATTTTCAAGACAACATTCATCAACTGACAGATTTCCAGCTCCAAATAGAAGCTTCAAGATACAGAAAGTGACACAGAAATGAAACATCCGATTTATCTGAATCTGCATCCGTTATTGGACAGCGCGGGGTTAGATAGGAATTAAAGTTGTTCTTAAATTGTCCCCATCAAACGCTCCCAGAACAGGTACAGCCCGGGGTTCCATACAGAGTAAAGCTCCCTCAACAATTGAGTTATGAGATTGAAAAGCGTCACTCACCTTTGAATTTGAGTTCAATTTAAAAAGTGTTCAAATTAAAAGTTCATCAGCTGGAGAAAAGGCTAAAGCTCCAAATATTTTTCAACATGCCTGGGTATAAAAAACATTATTCATTTACATTAGTATCTTGAAGCGTTTGATCAAATCACCCCTTAACCTCAATTCCAGTGTTTCAGAGTCAAGCTTTGACTACACTGTTCATCAAACACTCCCAACCCAATTACAGTATGGGGTCCATACAGAGTCAAATTCAAAAAATTGGTTCGATGGTGACAGAGGGAGAGACAGGGTGAAGGTTTTGAGAAAGGGATGAAGGGGGGGGATGTGCTGAAAATCTTTTTAAATCAGCGAGTGGGGATGACCTGGAACCCGTGCAAAATGCGGTGTTTGGGGGATGAGTGTCTGATCAGTATCTCCATAGTTGTCTCTCTGTCACGTTGAAAGTACCAACGTCACATTCCTGAGGAGTCAACTCTGTCAGAAATGTCCCAGTGCTGTGGGGACATAATATGGCCTCTGTCAACAAACCTAAAAGGCTGACTGGTGTTTGTGTCATTTATATAGATTCTGAGAGAGAGGAATAGAGAGAGAGAGACCAAGCGAGTGAGAAGAAGACAGAGACACAGATCGAGAGGGAGACCGAGAGACAGAGATTGAAGGAAGGATATTTATCATAGCACATGGGAAGAGGAAGATTCCATTTCACCCCACACCCTGTTTCCGACATTCAATGAGATCCTGACTGATCTAACTCTATATCTCTTTACACCTTTGCCTAACAAAAATCTATCAGCCTCAAATTGAAACATGAACAAGAGACTTTGTGTCAATTGCCGTTTGCAGAAAATTGTTTCAAACTAAAGCTTTGGCTACACTGTTCATCAAACACCCCCAACCCAAATACAGTATGGGGTTCGATACAGAGTCAAACACCCTCTACTCTTTCCAAGAAATTTTTAATTGTAGATTTTTAATTTTAATTTTAGGATAACAGGACTGAAATTGTACGGCATCCCAGTGTGAGATTTAAACTCCTGTTTATTTCAATCTTTAGCTCAGGAATTCACATTAAAACATGCAGAGAATTGAAACCTTACTCATACAGTTGCCTGTTTGCTCCAGTGTTGGTATATTCCCTCTTTCTCTTGCGTTTTCACTTGTCTGAAGAAATTGAATTGTTGACATTGAATAATCATCCCTTTCCCATGATAATATAAACTCCTGGGAAACTGCAACAGACAAAATCTAATGCAGTGAACAAAATCCTGCACCTTTATTCATCAATCCCATTTCCTATCTCTGTAGAAACTCCCTTCCACTGACAGATTCTGAGATCCATAATCAATCTCAAAAACCACCACAGAAAAGTGACTGCTTATTTTAAACAGTGAATCTGAACTATGTGAAGTTCTGACTCAGACACAGAATCGCAGAAATTTTGACTCTGTGGGATGAAAATTAACAGAATAACTTTGCAACATACAGGGAACATCAATAGGATTTGACCATTTGATCAAGTCACCCCTGATGCTACTAAATTTCAGGGAATACAACCCGTGTTTGTGCAATCTCACTTTGCAATTTAACCCTTGGAATCCAGGTCTCATTCTGGCAAAGCTGCGATGCACTCAAACTGTCTAAACTGTCCCTGGAGTGTCGGATTAACCCGGCTCACTCACATACACCCAGGTCAGGTTCAAGACTCACCTGTCTCACTCACTGAGACGCTCCTGTATCACTGGCCTTATTGGAGTCGGATGCCGCGTTGGGAGCAGGACAGGTAGACGGAATTAGGATGACTGCTCATGTGGAGGGTAAACATGAGGAATCTATCAGAGAATCAGAACAGACCAGGGAGAATCAAACAAGGAAACTCATGTTCATTTTGTTAGCCCTGCTTTGTGGAATGTTTTTGTTTTTGATGAGAATGTTGCCAACAAACACTCCCAGGGTAGGTAAGCACTGGGTTAGATACAGAGTAAATCTCCCTCTACACCGTCCCCATCAAACACTCCCAGGGCAGGGAAGCACGGGGTTAGATACTGAGTAAAGCTTCCTCTAAACTGTCCCCATCAAACACTCCCAGGACAAGTACAGCACGGGGTTAGATAGAGAGTAAAGCTCCCTCTACACTGTGCCAATCAAACACTCCCAGGGCAGGTACAGCACGGTGTTAGATACAGAATAAAGCTCCTTCTGCACTGTCCCCATCAAACACCCCCAGGGCAAGTACAGCAAGGGTTAGATACAGAGTAAAGCTACCTCTACACTTTCATCATCAAACACTCCCAGGGCAGGTAAAGCACTACATTAGATACAGAGTAAAGCTCCCTCTATACTGTCCCCATCAAACACTCCCAGGACAGGTACAGCACGGGGTTAGATACAGAGTAAAGCTCCCACTACACTGTGGCCATCATACACTCCCAGGGCAGGTACAGCACGGGGTTAGATACAGAGTAAAGCTCCCTCTATACTGCCCTCATCAAACACTCCCAGGGCAGGTAAAGCACTGGGTTAGATACAGAGTAAAGCTCCCTCGATACTGTCCCCATCAAACCCCATCAAACACTCCCAGGTCAGGTACAGCACGGGGTTAGATACAGAGTAAAGCTCATTCTGCACTGCCCCCATCAAACACTCCCAGGGCAAGTACAGCAGGGGTTAGATACAGAGTAAACCTCCCTCTATACTGTCCCCATCAAACACTCCCAGGACAGAAACAGGACAGGGTTAGATAGAGATTTAAGCTACCTCTACACTTTCATCATCAAACACTCCCAGGGCAGGTAAAGCACTGGGTTAGATTCAGAGTAAAGCTCCCTCTACACTGTCTCCATCAAACACTCCCAGGACTGGTACAGCATAGGGTTAGATAAAGAGTAAAGCTCACTCTATAATCTCCCTAGTAAACACTCCCAGGACTGGTACAGCACGGGGTTAGATACAGAGTAAAGCTCCCTCTACACTGTCTCCATCAAACACTCCCAGGACTGGTACAGCACAGGATTAGATACAGAGTAAAGCTCCCTCTTTCCTGTCCCCATCAGACACCCCCAGGACTGGTACAGCATGGGGTTAGATACAGAGTAAAGCTCCCCCTACACTGTGCCCATCATACACTCCCATGGCAGTTACAGCACGGGGTTAGATACAGAGTAAAGATCCCTCTACACTGTTCCCATCAAACATTCCCAGGACAGGTACAGCACGATGTTAGATACAGAGTAAATTTCCCTCTACACCGTCCACATCAAACACTCCCAGGGCAGGTACAGCACGGGGTTAGATACAGAGTAAAGCTTCCTCTACACTGTCCCAATCAAACAGTCCCAGGACAGGTAAAGCACGGGGTTAGATACAGAGTAAAGCTCCCTCTACACTGTGCCAATCAAACAATCCCAGGGCAGGTACAGCACGGTTTTAGATACAGAATAAAGGTCGCTCTGCACTGTCTCCATCAAACACTCCCAGGGCAATACACCACGGGGTTAGATACAGAGTAAAGCTCCCTCTATACTTTCCCCATCCAACACTCCCAGGACAGGTACAGCACGGGGTTAGATACCGAGTAAAGCTTCCTCTACACTGTCCCCATCAAACACTACCAGGACAAGTACAGCACGGGGTTAGATAGAGAGTAAAGCTCCCTCTACACTGTGCCGATCAAACACTCCCAGGGCAAGTACAGCAGGGGTTAAATACAGAGTAAAGCTCCCTCTATACTGACCCATCAAACACTCCCAGGACAAGAACAGGACACGGTAAGATAGAGAGTTAAGCTACCTCTACACTGTGCCAATCAAACACTCCCAGGGCAGGTAAAGCACTGCATTAGATACGGAGTAAAGCTCCCTCTATACTGCCCCCATCAAACACTCCCAGGACAGGTACAGCACGGGGCTCGATACAGAGTAAACCACCCTATAAACTCTCCCCATCAAACACTCCCTGGACTGGTACAGCACGTGGTTAGATACAGAGTAAAGCTCCCACTACAGTGTCCCCATCAAACACACCCAGGACAGGGAAAGGACAGGGTTAGATACAGAGTAAAGCTCCCTGTATACTGTCCCCATCAAACACTCCCAGGACAGGAACAGGACAGGGTTAGATACAGAGTAAAGCTACCTTTACACTTTCCCCATAAAGCACTCCCAGGGTAGGTAAAGCACTGGGTTAGATACAGAGTAAAGCTCCCTCGATACTGTCCCCATCAAACACTCCCAGGACAGGTACAGCACGGGGTTAGATACAGAGTAAAGCTCCCTCGATACTGTCCCCATCAAACACTTCCATGGCAGGTACAGCACGGGGCAAGATACAGAGTAAAGCTCCCTCGATACTGTCCCCATCAAACACTCCCAGGGCAGGTACAGCACGGGGTTAGATACAGAATAAAGCACCATCTGCACTGTCCCCATCAAACACTCCCAGGGCACGTACAGCACGAGGTTAGATACAGAGTAAAGCTCCGTCTATTCTGTCCCCATCAAACACTCCCAGGACAGGAACACGATAGGGTTAGACACAGAGTTAAGGTACCTCTACACTTTCCCAATCAAACACTCCCAGGGCAGTAACAGCACGGCGTTAGATACAGAGTAATGCTCCCTCTAAACTGTCCCCATCAATCACTCCCAGAACTGGTACAGCACGGGGTTAGATACAGAGTAAAGCTCCCTCTACACTGTCCCCATCAAGCACTCCCAGGGCAGGTACAGGACAGGGTTATATACAGAGTAAAGCTCCCTCTAAACTGTCCCTATCAAACACTCCCAGGACAGGTACAGCACGGAGTTAGATACAGAGTAAATCTACCTCTACACCGTCCCTATCAAACACTCCCAGGGCAGGTACAGCACGGGGTTAGATACAGAGTAAAACTGCCTCTACACTGTGACCATCAAACACTCCCAGGGCAGGTACAGCACGGCTTTAGATACAGAATAAAGCTCCCTCTGCACTGTCCCCATCAAACAATCCCAGGGCAAGTACAGCACGGGGTTAGATACAGAGGGAAGCTACCTCTATACTGTCCCCATCAAACACTCCAATGACAGGTGCAGCACAGGGTTAGATACAGAGTAAATCTCCCTCTACACCGTCCCCATCAAACACTCCCAGGGCAGGTAAGCACGGGGTTAGATACAGAGTAAAGCTTCCTCTAAACTGTCCCCATCAAACACTCCCAGGACAAGTACAGCACGGGGTAAGATGCAGAGTAAAGCTCCCTCTACACTGTGCCCATCAAACACTCCCAGGGCAGGTACAGCACGGTGTTAGAAACAGAATAAAGCTCCTTCTGCACTGTCCCCATCAAACACTCCCAGGGCAAGTACAGCAGGGGTTAGATACAGAGTAAAGCTCCCTCTATACTGTCCCCATCAAATACAACCAGAGTTTGTGCAATCTCACTTTGCAATTTAACCCTTGGAATCCAGGTCTCATTCTGGCAAAACTGCGATGCACTCAAACTGTCTAAACTGTCCCTGGAATGTCGGGTTAACCCGGGTCACTCACATACACCCAGGTCAGGTTCAAGACTCACCTGTCTCACTCGCTGAGACGCTCCTGTATCACTGGCCTTATCGTAGTCGGATGCCACGTTGGGAGCAGGACAGGTAGACGGGATTAGGATGACTGCTCATGTGGAGGGTAAACCCGAGGAATCTATCAGAGAATCAGAACAAACCAGGGAGAATCAAACAAGGAAACTGATGTTCAATTTATTAGGCCTGATTTGTGGATTGTTTTTGTTTTTGATGAGAATGTTGCCAACAAACATTTCCAGAGATGATGCAGCAGGGGCTAGATACAGAGTAAAGCTCCCTCGATACTGTCCCCATCAAACACTCCCAGGACAGGTACAGCACGGGGTTAGATACAGAGTAAAGCTCCCTCGATACTGTCCCCATCAAACACTCCCAGGACAGGTACAGCACGGGGTTAGATACAGAGTAAAGCTCCCTCGATACTGTCCCCATCAAACACTCCCAGGAAAGGTACAGCACGGGGTTATATACAGAGAAAAGCTCCCCCTATACTGTGCCCATCAAACACTCCCAGGACAGGTACAGCACGGGGTTAGATACAGAGAAAAGCTCCCTCGATACTGTCCCCATCAAACACTCCCAGGGCAAGTACAGCACGGGGTAAGATACAGAGTAAAGCTCCCTCTATACTTTACCCATCAAACACTCCCAGGACAGGTACAGCACAGAGTTAGATACAGAGTTTAGCTTCCTCTAAACCGTCCTCATCAAACACTCCCAGGGCAGGTACAGGAAAGGGTTATATACAAAGTAAAGATCCATCTAAACTGTCCCCTTCAAACACTCCCAGGACAGGAAAGGCACGGGGTTAGATACAGAGTAAAGCTCCCTCTACACCGTCCACATCAAACAGTCCCAGGGCAGGTACAGTACGGGGTTAGATACAGAGTAAAGTTCCCTCTACACAGTATCCATCAAATACTCCCAGGACAGGTACAGAACGGGGTTAGATACAGAGTAAATCTCCCTCTACATAGTTGCTAAAAAACACACCCAGGCCAGGTACAGCATGGTGTAAGATACAGAGTAATGCTTCCTCTACACTGTCCCCATCAAACACTCCCAGGACATGTACAGCACGGGGTTAGGTAAAGAGTAAAGCTTCCTCTACACTGTCCCCATGAAACACTCCCAGGGCAGGTACAGCACGGGGCTAGATACAGAGTAAAGCTCCCTCTATACTGTCCAATCAAACACTCCCAGGACAGGTACAGTACGTGGTTAGATACAGAGTAAAGCTGCCTCTACACTGTGCCCATCAAACACTCCCAGGACAGGTACAGCACGGGGTCATATACAGAGTAAAGCTTCCTCTACACTGTCCCCGTCAAACACTCCCAGGACAGGAACAGCACGGGGTTAGATACAGTGTAAAGCTCCCTCGATACCGTACCCATCAAACACTCCCAGGACAGGTACAGCACGGGGTTAGATAAAGAGTAAAGCTCCCTCGATACTGTACCCATCAATCACTCCCAGGACAGGTACAGCACGGGGTTAGATACAGAATAAAGCTCCCTCGATACTGTCCCCATCAAACACTCCCAGGACAGGTACAGCACGGGGTTAGATACAGAGTGAAGCTCCCTCTACACCGTCCTCATCAAACACTCCCAGGGCAGGTACAGTACGGGGTTAGATACAGAGTAAAGTTCCCTCTACACTGTCTCCATCAAATACTCCCAGGACAGGTACAGCACGGGGTTAGATACAGAGTAAATCTCCATCTACACTGTCGCTAACAAACACACCCAGCGCAGGTACATTACGGGGTTAGATACAGAGTAAAGCTTCCTCTACACTGTCCCCATCAAACACTCCCAGGACAGGTACAGCAGTGGGTTAGATACAGAGTAAATCTCCCTCTACACCGTCCCCATCAAACACTCCCAGGACTGGTACAGCACGGGGTTAGATACAGAGTAAAGCTCCCTCTGCACTGTCCCCATCAAACACTCCCAGGGCAAGTACAGCAAGGGGTTAGATACAGAGTAAAGCTCCCTCTACACCGTCCCCATCAAACACTCCCAGCGCAGGTACATTAAGGGGTTAGAAACTGAGTAAAGCTTCCTCTACACTGTCCCCATCAAACACTCCCAGGACAGGTACAGCACGGGGTTAGAAACAGAGTAAATCTCCCTCTACACTTTCCCCATCAAACACTCCGAGGGCAGGTAATGAACTGGGTTAGATACAGAGTAAAGCTCCCTCTACACTATCTCCATCAAACACTCCCAGGACAGGTACAGCACGGGGTTAGATACAGAGTAAAGCTCCCTCTGCACTGTCCCCATCAAACACTCCCTGGACAGGAACAGGACAGGGTTAGATACAGCGTAAATCTCCCTCTATACTGTCCGCATCAATCACTCCCAGGACAGGAACAGGACTGGATTAGATAGAGAGTAATGCTACCTCTACACTTTCCCTATCAAACACTCCCAGGGCAGATAAAGCATTGGGTTAGATACAGAGTAAAGCTCCCTCTACACTGTCTCCATCAAACACTCCCAGGACTGGTACAGCACAGGGTTAGATACAGAGTAAAGCTCCCCCTACACTGTGGCCATCATACACTCCCAGGGCATGTACAGCACGGCGTTAGATACAGAGTAAAGCTCCCCCGACACTGTGGCCATCAGACACTCCCAAGGCAGGTACAGCACAGGGTTAAATACAGAGTAAAGCTTCCTCTATACTGTCCCCATCAAACACTCGCAGGACTGGTACAGCAAAGGGGTTAGATACAGAGTAAAGCTCCCTCTACACTGTCCCCATCAAGCACTCCCACGGCAGGTACAGGACAGGGTTATTTAAAGAGTAAATCTCCCACTGAACCCAGTCTGCAACTCACTCCCGGGTATCTGTAATTCTATATATAACCCACCCCAACCCCTCGATTAGATTCCAGTCTGTAACTCACTCCCAGGTATCTGATATTCTATATATAAACCCCCCAAACCCCTTGGTTAGATTCCAGTCTGTAACTCATTCCCAGGTATCTCTTATTCTATATATAATACACCCCGAACACCTCGATTAGATTCCAGCCTGTAACTCACTCCACGGTATTTGTTATTCTGTATATAAATCACCCCGAACCCCTCGATTAGATTCCAGTCTGTAACTCAATCCTTGGTATCTGTTATTCTATATATAAACCCCACAAACCCCTCGATTAGATTCCAGTCTGTAACTCAATCCTTGGTATCTATTATTCTATATATAAACCCCACAAACCCCTCGATTAGATTCCAGTCTGCAACTCACTCCCGGGTATCTATTATTCTATATATAAACCCCACAAACCCCTCGATTAGATTCCAGCACTTCCACATCACAAGTTGAGGAAGGGGTCTCCCCCCATTTTAAAGTTGGTTAAAGGCTCTCCCGCCAATTTTCAGATGGAGAAGGGATGTCTCACAGGATATTGTTCTTTACACTCAATAATGTTAACACATTTTTGAACATTTTCAGTTTCCCCCTACACTTTCTCTTTCTGTCATCCTGTCTCGTTCCTTCTCTCCCTCTCCCATCCCATCTCTCTGCCACTCTATACATTTCTCTGTTTCTCTAACTCACCCCATATCTTTACCCTACACTCGCTCCCCTCTCTTCATCTCTCTCTCTCAACTCAACCCTTTTTTATCGCTTGATCTCCTCTCTCTATCTCACTCGCTTACCCAGCTCTCTTTCCCTCTCTCCCTGCCTCTCTTCCTCTGAGAATCTAGTCTACAAACACCAGGCAGCCATTTTAGGTTTGTTCACAGTGGCCATTTTATGTCCCCACAGGAATGGGACACTTAGGACAGAGTTGACTCATGTAACATTAGTATTTTAAACGTGACAGAGACACAGGTATGGAGACATAAATTCCACGTGTATTCCCTGGAATATTGAAGGATCCGGGCCTTCAGTCCCACACTTTGCTGTTGTGAATTTGAATTCTGAATTTTCTAAAACTGAATCTGGAAGTAAAAACCCCCGGGATGGAATGATTGACATTCTTTCTGCTGCTGCAAAGCCCGTGTCTGTGTCTGTTTCTCAGTATTTATTAACAATTTAATATAATAGTTTAGAATGCCACAAGTTTGCCATAATGTCTGAAAATGTCTTTTAAATGGGGCAATATTTACACAGAGAGAGAGAGGCAGCAAGCTGGAGAGGGACTAAGACAGTGAAGACCCCCGAACCCTTCAGAACCTCAGAAAGACTGAGCGCTTTGCAGTGAAAGAATGAATGTTTAAAATGCTATCATTGTTAGTGAGTCACTTGCTTCACTGTCCCTGGATTCATTTTCGCAATTCAGCCTTTTCTAAAAGATGTGACTGGGAGCTGGGCAGAGTCTACACATTGGAGACCCCCAGATTCTGTGTCTGTTCACCACCCCCTCCTCTTGTTTTACTATCTCAGCCCCTCTGTTTCACCTCACTCACACCCCCCTTTCTCTCTCTCTCTCACTTCCCCCATTGGAGAGACCGAGGGGGAGAGAGGAGACTGAGAATTAGATAGTCAGAGATCGGTGAAGTGAATTCAATTGGCTGCTGGGCCTTTAACTTTCACCGTGACATGAATTGCTCTCAGACACGGGCCCTGTGCTCTTGGTGAATTAGTCCCGGATACAAGTTCCGGCCTTTTTAATTCCACGCCCCTGTGAGTGCTGGATAGAAAGGGCACTCTGGAAAGCTCCTGTCTCACCATCGACAAAATCCACACCGCACTGGCCATCTTTTACATTTATAGTTGCACAATCACATCCCCCAGTCAATCAAATAGTTATTAGAGTTGCAACTAAGGCAATTCTGCACAGCAGGATCCCACGAGCAGTCACACAATGGAGGGGGACACCCCCAGACCCTGTGTCACCTTCCCCTGCCCCCGAGCCCCCAACACCCCCACCCCCTCTCTGTCGAAGTCTCCCTCATTCTGTTCCTCTTTCTCTCTCTCTGCCCCATCACCCCTCCCTCTGCACCCACCTCTCTCTCTGCCCCCATCAACCCCTCCCTCCGCACTCTCCTCTCTCTGCCCCCATCACCCCTCCCTCCGCACCCACCTCTCTCTCTGCCCCCATCACCACTCCCTCCGCACCCACCTCTCTCTCTGCCCCCATCACCCCTCCCTCCGCACCCACCTCTCTCTCTGCCCCCATCAACCCTCCCTCCGCACCCACCTCTCTCTCTGCCCCTATCACCCCTCCCTCCGCACCCACCTCTCTCTCTGCCCCCATCAACCCTCCCTCAACAAACTCCTCTCTCCCTGCCCCCATCACCCCTTCCTCCGCACTCTCCTCTTTCTCTGCCCCCTTTATTTTGAAAGTGTGGTCACTCTTGTGGGGGTAAAGGAACAGGGCGGGGGGGTGGAGACCATGTGTACACAGCAAGATCCCACTCCCCACCTGCTCATGACCAGTTAAAAATGTATTGGCTGAGGATTGCGGGACAGTGAGTGGGGAATGGGCCTCACCCCCTCTCTCTCTCCCCCGCAACACCCTCCCCCACCCCCAATTAAAGTAACGACAAATTAAATTGGTGTTTTTATACATTTTATTGAAAGATGAAATATGGACAGAATTGGCTGGAGAGAGAGAGGGAGAGAGGGAACAAGCTGGAGAGACAGAGACTGGGGGCTGCTCTCTCCCCACCCTCACCACCAGCCCACACCCTCAGATCTACATTAAACTCAATTCAAATGGCTGCTGCCCCTTCCATTTAACCCAGGAAAGCCCGTGGCCCGGCCTGTCTAACACACACCGACATGACTCTGGGAGTGAGAAGAAGCCTTCGCAGAGGCTCCGGGTTCTCATTTCAGGCCCTCTCCCTCTCCCTCTCTCTCTGTGTCCGACTGCTTCACCCTCCATGAACCCATTTCTATCAAGTGTGGTCACTGATGCAGTTCAGGAAAGGCTGGCTGCCTCTGTGTTTTTTTATACACAGCAGGATCCCATGACTTTCCCTATCTCCACACCTGCTGAGAAAGACTCTCTCTCCCCGTCTTCCCGGTGGGAATTCCCCCGTCTGGGGGCCATCCCCTCAGTTCCCTCCCTCCCCACCACCACAACCCCCTGAAAGGGCTGAAACTCAAACTGGGGAGCAGCGGGATTCTCTCAGGAGACATTTTCAAATCACTGCCTCGGGATTTCAGTTGGGGTCAAATCCCACTTTCTGGAAGGCCCTGACTGGGAGCTGGGCAGTGACTGCACACGAGGAGCCCTCTCTCTCTCCCCCCGGACCCTGTGTCTTCTCACCTACCCACACCAACTCCGCTCTGTTTTGTTATCTCTCCCCCTCTTTCCCCTGACCTCTCCTTTCTCTCTCTCTCATGTGGGGAAAGGCCACAGGCCACTGTGGTCACAGCAAGATCAGGAGGATGGAGAGAGAGAGAGAGAGAAATCCACGCACAGAAGCTGCGTAAACTGAATTAAAATGGTTCCCCCCGTCCACCCATCAGTCTCCAGAAGGTGCTAAACTCCCTGTCTTATTTTGGAATTATAACAAGCTTCTAAACAGCCTCAGGTTTCAGATTTTTAATCTCCTCTTTGTCACACACCAAAGGGTTAATGTGTTTGTGACTAATCGCAAGGCCGGGATATTTTAACCCCAGGGTTTCAAAATCTTGCCCCCCATCATCTAACAGAAACCGCTTCATCGATGAACCAAAAACCAGGGTCCCTCCGAGATTAAAATTAAGCCTCGGGGTCATAAAGAGACACAACTCACGTGGGTGGGTGGGGGGTGTGGAACAGGCCTGAGACCATCCATCCAAGCTGGGGAAAAGCTCCTGCCCATGGATTCATAGTCACATTGCAGTCTTCAAACTACAAATTCCTGGGGAAAAGAGAGAGGGAAAAGAATTGACTAAGACACAAAGCAAGAACATTTCTAAACAAAATAGCACAGCAAGAGCCCAGGATTCCACCCCCACACCCACCCCCTCCCCTTCACAGTTACACAATTCCTGAGGAACATCCAAATACCAAAATATCCCAGTTATAAACCAGAGGCTAAAACAGATTGAGAGACCTTTCCCATCCCCTGTGTTTCTCTCTGTATCTCTCTTCCTATCTCACTCACATCTCTGTCCCCCTCTCTCTCCCTCTGTCTCTCAGAGATGAAAATTAAACCTCGATTGGGGTAATAAACAGACACAGTTCATGTGGGTGAAGCCTGTGGACCAGGCCTCAGACTATCACCCTCTGGAAGAAGCTCCTTGTCCTTGTCCCAGACTTTCCCTCTATGGATCCTCACATTCCAGTTTTCAGAATACAAATTTCTCAGGAGAAAAAGAGATAAATTTTGTTGAAAGGACAAAAGCAAGGACATTTAACTGCATAAATTGAATTCAAATGGTTCCCCCTGTCCCCCCCGCCATCAGACTCCAGAAGGTGCTAAACTCCCTCTTTCAGTTTGGGAAGGGACTGCTCATTCCTTTGGGACACTTTTTAATATTACCATCCCAGGATTTATTTTAAAATCTCATTCTATCTCAGAGGATGTGAGTGGAGGTGGCTTGTGACTACACACTGGAGACCATCAGACCCTGTCTCTCTTTCCCACACCCTCTCCTGTTTTTACACCTCCACTCCCGTCGGCCTCCCTCTCTCTCCCTGTTTCAATCACTCCCTCCCTTTTCTCTCTCTGCTCCTGTCTCTCACATTCAGGGTAAAGATGGATGCTCCTATCTAGGCCCTTGTCCCTGTCCTCTCTTTCTCCATCCCTCTTTCTCGCTCGTTCTCTCTCTCCATCTTTCTATTTTCCTTCCCCCTGTCTCATGTGCTCTGCATTGAAATGAGAGATGAAATGTTCCTGTCTCCCCATTTCAAATAATGACAAATCACATTGCTTTTTCTGGTCAGTTTTTGTTGATTAAAGTTTAAAATGGGCACAAAGACAGCTGGAGAGAGAGAGAGAGGGAGAGAGAAAAGCTGGAGGGAGAAAGACACAGAAAATCACACAGGTAAAACTAAAGTCAGAATCTCAGTAAACTGAACAGTAATGGCCCCTGTGAATCTGATTGAACAGATTCCACTTCATCGCATTGTCTCCCCACCAGTCTTATTTAGCAATTATAACAAGCTTTTAAACAGCTTCAGATTTCAGATTTTTAATCTCCTCTTTGTCACACACCTCAATGAAATACAATGAAATATTTCATCAAATCACAACCTCACCTAAATTCCAGTGTAAAGCTTCATCCACAAGGTTCAACAAACACACCCAAACCAAATACAGTATGGGGTTCGATAGAGAGTAACATTCCCTCTGCTCTGTCCCATCAAACAGGCCCAGGAACATCATTGGCCACCTATCTGCCCACTCTAACAACTTGTAAATGTCCTTTTGATGCTCTACACTGTCCCCCTCTCTGTTTATCATTCTCCCAAGTTTTGTGCCATCCACAAACTCTGAAATGGTCCCCTGCACACCAATATCTCAATCATTTATATACAGCAGGGAAATCCAGGGTTCCAATAATGACCCCTGGGGAACTCCACTACAATTCTACATCCAGCCGGAAAAATATCCGTGAACTCTCTGTTTCCTATCCATCAGCCAATTCTGTATCCACATTTCGCTGGTCTGACTCTTCTGCCTATTCTCGGGACCCTGAAAAAATTTTCCATTCAGCTTTATATCCAATTTTGGCTCAAAAGAAGCTGGGAGAGGGAAAGAGAGAGAGAGAGAGAGAGGGCGAGATAGATGGGATGAAAGAGATACAGAGATAGAAAGAGAGACAAGGCGAGAGGGAGAGAGATGGGGGCGACAGAGAGAGGAGCAGAGCAACGGAGGAAAGGAGTGAGAGAGAGGGAGAGATAGCCGGAATGAGAGATAGAGAGACAGAACGACGGAGAGACAGGGTGAGAGAGAAAGAGAGCTGGGGCGAGCGAGTGAGATAGAGAGAAGAGATAAAATGAAAGGAAAAGGGATGAGGTGAGAGAGAGAGAGGTGAAGAGAGGGGAGCGAGTGTAGGGTAAAGTGATGGGGTGAGAGAGAGAAACAGAGAAATGTGGTAGAGTGGCAGAGAGATGGGGTGGGAGAGGGAGAGAATGAAAATGACGGTGAGAGAAGGAGAAAGTGTAGGGGGAAACTGAAAATGTTCAGAAATTTGTTAACATTATTGAGTGTAAAGAACAATATCCTGTGACATATCCCTTCTCCATCTTTAAGTTGGAGGGAGATCCTTTCTCCATCTTTAAAATGGGGGGAGACCCCTTCCTCAACTTGTGATGTGGAAGTGCTGGAATCTAATCGAGGGGTTTGAGGGGTTTATATATAGAATAATAGATACCAAGGATTGAGTTACAGACTGCAATCTAATCGAGGGGTTCAGGGGGTTTATATATAGAATAATAGATACCCGGGAGTGAGTTACAGACTGGAATCTAATCGAGGGGTTCGGGGAGTTTATATATAGGATAATAGATACCCGGGAGTGAGTTACAGACTGGAATCTAATCCAAGTGTTCAGGGGGTTTATATATATTATAATAATTACCCAGGAGTGAGTAACAGACTGGAATCTAATCGAGGTGTTCAGGGGGTTTATATAAAGAATAATAGATACCAAGGATTGAGTTACAGGCTGGAATCTAATCGAGGTGTTCGGGGTGGTTTGGAGACTGACAGTGCGTTTTCAGGGTAGAGCGTCTGTCATTATATTAACAGATTGTGGAGGTTATCCGTACTCAGCATCAATTTCCGTTCATGTGAGAGAGATCCAAACTAATACCACACTTGGTGTTTTAAAATGTTTCTTAGTTTCTCTCCTGAAATTCTAAAATTCTAAACATAGTTGAAAAACCATGACCCCAAGCCCAGACTCCCCAAACCAGCGGAAATAGTTAGTCTTTTTCAAACCTCTACTTCCATTATTATCCTGAAATATTTCATCAAATCACCCCCTCACCTAAATTCCAGTGTCAAGCTTCATCTACACTGTTCAACAAACACACCCAAACCAAATACAGTATGGGGTTCGATACAGAGTAACATTCCCTCTGCACTGTCCCATCAAACAGGCCCAGGGATGGGCCAGCACAGTGTTAGATACCAAGTAAAGACAGGGCCTATTGAGTGATAAACAGAGTTTCTCCATCTTTAAAATGGACGGAGATATCTGTGTCTCTGTCACGTTGAAAGGACAAATTTACCATTCGTGAGGAGTCAACTCTGTCATAAATGTCCCAGTGCTGTGGGAACATAAAATGGCCACTGTGAATAAACCTAAAATGGCTGCCTGGTGTTTGGGGATTTTTCTTACAGAATCTGAGAGGGGGAGAGAGAGAGAGAGAGAGAGAGAGCAGACGCGGAATGAGGGAATGTTAAAGAGAGAGACACAGAGTGACAGGGGATGAACAGGCAGATGATGAAAGAATGATATCGGTCATAACATTGGGACATTTCTGACTGAGATGAATTATGGCAAACTAGTGGCATTCTATCCTATTATCTTAAATTGTTAATAAATACTGAGAAACAGACACAGACACGGGCTTTGCAGCAGCAGAAAGAATGTCAATCATTCCATCCCGGGGGTTTTTACTTCCAGATTCAGTTTTAGAAAATTCAGAATTCAAATTCACAGCAGCAAAATGTGGGACTGAACGCCCGGATCCTTCAATATTCCAGGGAATACTTGTGGAATTTATGTCTCCATACCTGTGTCTCTGTCACGTTTAAATTAATACTGTTACATGAGTCAACTCTGTCCTAAGTGTCCCAGTGCTGTGGGGGCATAAAATGGCCACTGTGAACAAACCTAAAATGGCTGCCTGGTGTTTGTAGACTAGAATAACAGATATCCGGGAGTGAGTTACAGACTGGAATCTAATCGAGGAGGCCATTCAGCCCATCAAACTACTTTCGACACTCTGCAAGGAAAGTTTCACTGGTCTCACTCCTCCGCCCTTTGCCCAAAACCCTGAAAATATTTTCCCTTCAGCTTAAAACCCAAAATTTGCTGAAAAGGGAAATTGGGGATGGTGGGGAGAGGGGGAGGCTGATGGAGTGAGAGAGAGAGTAAATGAGAGAGAGAGGCAGAGAGATGGTGAGGGAGAGACAGATTGAGATAGAGAAAGGGAGACAAAACTCGCCAAGAGAGAGAGAGAGACAGGGCGAGATAGAGAGAGGGGCAGGGTGTTGTAGTGAGAGAGAGATAGTGAAAGGCGAGGCGAGAAAGAGAGCGATGGAGAAAGAGACAGGCTAATCTTAAACAGTTAATAAATACTGAGAAACAGACACAGACACGGGCTTTGTAGAAGCAGAATGAATGTGAATCATTCCATCCCGGGGGTTTTTACTTCCAGATTCAGTTTTAGAAAATTCAGAATTCAAATTCACAGCAGCAAAGTGTGGGACTGAACGCCCGGAACCTTCAATATTCCAGGGAATACACAGGGAATTCATGTCTCCATACCTGTGTCTCTGTCACGTTTAAAATACTAATGTTACATGAGTCAACTCTGTCCTAAGTGTCCCATTCCTGTGGGGACATAAAATGGCCACTGTGAACAAACCTAAAATGGCTGCCTGGTGTTTGTAGACTAGATTCTCAGAGGAAGAGAGGCAGGGAGAGAAGACACAGATCGAGTGAATGAGAAATAGAGACTCTCAGACCAAGTGGGTGACTGAGAGCCAGACAGTGAATAAAGGATATTGGTCCTAGCACATGGAAAGAGCAAGAGGCCATTTAACCCTCCAACCCTGTTCTGACATTCAATGAGATTCTACCTAATCTGGGATCCAACCCTTTGTCTCAAATCTCTGCAGCCTGTTAGGTAACAGAAATCTATCAGCCTCAGTTTTAAACATGGACTAGTGGCTCAGCATCAATTTCCGTTCATGTGAGAGAGATCCAAACTAATACCACACTTGGTGTTTTTAAGTGTTTCTTAGTTTCCCTCCTGCAATTCTAAAATTCTAAACATAGTTGAAAAACCATGACCCCAAGGCCCAGACTCCCCAAACCGGCGGGAATAGTTAGTCTTTTTCAAACCTCTACTTGCATTATTATCCTGAAATATTTCATCAAATCACCCCCTCACCTAAATTCCAGTGTAAAGCTTCATCCACACTGTTCAACAAACACACCCAAACCAAATACAGTATGGGGTTTGATAGAGAGTTAAATTCCCTCTGCTCTGTACCATCAAACAGGCCCAGGGAAGGGTCAACACCTGGTTAGATACCAAGTAAAGACAGGGCCTATTGTGTGATAAACAGAGAAATGGTCGTGTGTAGTCCAAACAGAGGCCGGGTGAAGTGTAGCATTCGCAGAGACACGGCCACATGTTATATCAACTTAGAGAATGTCTAGTGCAGTATTAACTCAGGCAGGGTCTAGTGTAATTGAAACAGAGGCCTGGTCTAGTGCAGTCAGAATGGAAACAGGTTGTTGCTCAGAAACCAATGAAGACAAGGACAAGGCCAATTGTGTGAGGCATTTCTCATCAGCTCTGATCTTATGAGGAAAGGATTCTGATTTTCTTATGAGGAAAGGTTGGACAGGCTGGGCCTGTATCCATTGGAGTTTAGAATTTGGAGAGGTGATCTTAGTGAATGATGTAAGTTCCTGAGGTGACTTGACAGGGTGGATGTGGAGATGATGTTTCCCCTTGTGGGAGTGTTTGGAACTAGGGGAGAAGTTTAAAACGATTTTCAAACAATTTTAAAAATGGATGCTAAGCTCCAATTCACACTCAGTGATGCAGTCTATAAAAAAAAAGGAATTATTTAAAAAGATCTGAAAATGTCTTCAAATCACAGCACACCCCAAATGAAGCTGATTCCAACATCAAACACATAAGGGGTGTAAATCTCAATTCCGTCCCACATAATCACACTGCCCCGGGAATCATATACTTCCTATAGTGTGGCTCCCAGGACTGTACACAGTACTCCAGCTGAGGTCTAACTAGTGTCTGATATAAATTCAGCATAAACTCCCTGCTCCTGTACTCTAGTCCCCTATTAATAAAGCCCAGGATATGATATGCTTTGTTACATAAGCGCTCAACCTGTCCTGCAACCTTCAATGATCTATGAACATCTCCACCCAGGTTTTTCTGCTCCTGCAACCCCTTCAAAATTTCACACTTAATTTTATTTCTTCTGTCCATGTTCCTCCTAGCAAAATGCATCACATCAAACGCCTCCACATTGAACATCATTGGCCACCTATCTACCCACTCTACCAACTTGTAAATGTCCTTTTGAAGCTCTACACTGTCCCCCTCTCTGTTTATCATTCTCCCAAGTTTTGTGCAATCCACAAACTCTGAAATGGTCCCCTGCACACCAATATCTCAATCATTTATATACATCAGGGAAATCCAGGGTTCCAATACTGACCCCTGGGGAACTCCACTACAATCCTACACCCAGTCGGAAAAATATCCGTGAACTGTCTGTTTCCTATCCATCAGCCAATTCTGTATCCACATTTCGCTGGTCTGAATCATCTGCCTTTTCACGGGACCCTGAAAAAATTTTCTATTCAGCTTTATATCCAATTTTGGCTCAAAAGAAGTGGGAGAGGGAGAGAGGGAGAGTGAGAGGGGGCGAGATAGATGGCATGAAAGAGGTACAGAGGTAGAAAGAGAGACAAGGCGAGAGGAAGAGAGATGGGGGCGACAGAGAGAGGAGCAGAGCAACGGAGGAAAGGAGTGAGAGAGAGGGAGAGATAGCCGGAATGAGAGATAGAGAGACAGAACGGCGGAGAGACAGGGTGAGAAAGAAAGAGAGCTGGGGCGAGTGAGTGAGATAGAGAGAAGAGATAAAATGAAAGGAAAAGGGATGAGATGAGAGAGAGAGAGAGGTGAAGAGAGGGGAGCAAGTTTAGGGTAAAGTGATGGGGTGAGAGAGAGAAACAGAGAAATGTGGTAGAGTGGCAGAGAGATGGGGTGGAAGAGGGAGAGAATGAAAATGACGGTGAGAGAAAGAGAAAGTGTAGGGGGAAACTGAAAATGTTCAGAAATTAATAAACATTTTTGAGTATAAAGAACAATATCCTGTGAGACATCCCTTCTCCATCTTTAAATTTGGCGGGAGATCCTTTCACCATCTTTAAAATGGGGGGAGACCCCTTCCTCAACTTGTGATGTGGAAGTGCTGGAATCTAATCGAGGGGTTTGTGGGGTTTGTATATAGAATAATAGATACCCGGGAGTCAGTTACAGACTGGAATCTAATCGAGGGGTTTGTGGAGTTTACATATAGAATGATAGATACCAAGGATTGAGTTACAGACTGGAATCTAATCGAGGTGTTCAGGGGGTTTATATATATTATAATAATTACCCGGGAGTAACTTACAGGCGGGAATCTAATCCAGGTGTCAGGGGGTTTATATATAGAATAATAGATACCAAGGATTGACTTACAGACTGGAATCTAATCGAGGGGTTCAGGGGGTTTATATATTAAATAATAGATACCCGGGAGAGAGTTACAGACTGGAATCTAATCGAGCGGTTCAGGGGGTTTATATATTAAATAATAGATACCCAGGAGTGAGTTACAGACTGGAATCTAATCGAGGGGTTCGGGGGGTTTATATATAGAATAATGGATACCAAGGATTGAGTTACAGACTGGAATCTAATCGAGGTGTTCAGGGGGTTTATATATAGAATAATAGATTCCCGGGAGTGAGTTACAGACTGGAATCACGAACTGTTGAAAATATCATTTTTCTTGTGATGTGCTGAAGTGCAGGTTACAGAGGCAGATTCATGGAATGGGTAGTGTGAGTTTTTAACCAGCTTTATTCCAAATATCAAATTTAATTTCTCATTGGAACTGTTTGATGTTTTCTTGGTCTTGAGACAAATGGTTAAGGACTCTTTGGACCCTCACTGCTTGCAGCTTTTCACCATTTATAATGTAACCTGTTCCATCCTTTTTAAAGTGGGCAGCCACACATTTGCCTACAATGAAATCCATCTTTCACTATTTCACCCATTCACTTAAGGTGTACATATCTCTTTGGAATTTGAAGTGCAGGTTACAGATTGGATTGGAACTTTCTGCTTTCTGAATCATTAGCCAAGTTTCACAGAGTTAAACATCAAAACTGACATTCTGAAACAGGAGAGGGCCCCACAACTTCAATTCTGTGATTCTCCAGCATCTCATGATCTGTATCTTACAATAACTCTGCCCCCTTCATGTCTCTGAAGACTTGGGAAAGTGTTTCAGACATTGGGGAACCATTTCTGTCAATCGGGATATTTCCTTTGAAGCATTTCATTGTCTCGAGACATTTACAGTAAACGGCTCATTCAAGGCACATCATTAAAATTCACTCTTTAATCAAGCAAATCCTGTTGCCCATTCAGACTCCCTGGCCCTACATCCTATTGTTTCAAAGCTAACTTACATTTCACAATGTAGGAATGTGTGAATGCAAACACTTTACTCACATGTTTCCACAATACTAAGGCTGACACTATTCAGGGTAAAATTTTCAAGACAACATTCATCAAATGACAGATTTCAAGCTCCAAATGGAAGCTTCAAGATACAGAAAGTGACACAGAAATGAAACATCCGATTTATCTGAATCTGAATCCGTTATTGGACAGCGTGGGGTTAGATTGGAATTAAAGTTGTTATTAAATTGTCCCCATCAAACACTCCCAGAACAGGTACAGCACGGGGTTCCACACAGAGTAAAGCTCCCACAACAATTGAGTTATGAGATTAAAAAGCGTCATTCACCTTTGAATTTGAGTTCAATTTAAAAAGTGTTCAAATTAAAAGTTCATCAGCTGGAGAAAAGGCTAAAGCTCCAAATATTTTTCAACATGCCTGGGTATAAAAACATTATTCATTTACATTAGTATCTTGAAGCGTTTGATCAAATCACACCTTAACCACAATTCCAGTGTTTCAGAGTGAAGCTTTGACTACACTGTTCATCAAACACTCCCAACCCAATTACAGTATGGGGTCCATACAGAGTCAAATTCAAAAAATTGGTTCGATGGTGACAGTGGGAGAGACAGGGTGAAGGCTTTGAGAAAGGGATGAAGTGGGGGATGTGCTGAAAATCTTTTTAAATCAGCGAGTGGGGATGACCTGGAACCCGTGCAAAATGCGGTGTTTGGGGGATGAGTGTCTGATCAGTATCTCCATAGTTGTCTCTCTGTCACGTTGAAAGTACCAACGTCACATTCCTGAGGAGTCAACTCTGTCAGAAATGTCCCAGTGCTGTGGGGACATAATATGGCCTCTGTCAACAAACCTAAAAGGCTGACTGGTGTTTGTGTCATTTATATAGATTCTGAGAGAGAGGAAGAGAGAGAGAGAGAGAGGAGAAGAGAGAGACTCACATCGAGAGGGAGACCGAGAGACAGAGATGGAAGGAAGGATAGTTATCATAGTACATTGGAAGAGGAAGATTCCATTTCTCCCCGCACACTGTTTCCGACATTCAATGAGATCCTGACTGATCCCTGATCTAACTACATATCTCTTTACACCTTCTTCTAACAAAAATCTATCAACCTCAGATTGAAACATTAACAAGAGACTTTGCATCAGTTGCCGTTTGCAGAAGATTGTTTCAAACTAAAGCTTTGACTACACTGTTCATCAAACACTCCCAACCCAAATACAGTATGGGGTTCGATACAGAGTCAAATTACCTCTGCTCTTTCCAAGAAATTTTTAATTGTAGATTTTTATTTTTAATTTTGGGATAACAGGACTGAAATTGTACGGCATCCCAGTGTGAGATTTAAACTCCTGTTTATTTCAATCTTTAGCTCAGGAATTCACAGTAAAACATGCAGAGAATTGAAACCTTCCTCATACAGTTGCCTGTTTGTTCCAGTGTTGGTATATTCCGTCTTTCTCTTGCGTTTTCACTTGTCTGAAGAAATTGAATAGTTGACATTGGATAATCATCCCTTTCCCATGAAAATGTAAACTCCTGGGAAACTGCAACAGACACAATCTAATGCAGTGAGCAAAATCCTGCACCTTTATTCATCAATACCATTTCCTATCTCTGTAGAAACTCCCTTCCACTGACAGATTCTGAGATCCATACTCAATCTCAAAAACCACCACAGAAAAGTGACTGCTTATTTTAAACAGTGAATCTGAACTATTTGAAGTTCTGACTCAGACACAGAATCGCAGAAATTTTGACTCTGTGGGATGAAAATTAACAGAATAACTTTGCAACATACAGGGAACATCAATAGGATTTGACCATTTGATCAAGTCATCCCTGATGCTATTAAATTTCAGGGAATACAACCCGAGTTTGTGCAATCTCACTTTGCAATTTAACCCTTGGAATCCAGGTCTCATTCTGACAAAGCTGCGATGCACTCGAACTGTCTAAACTGTCCCTGGAGTGTCGGATTAACCCGGGTCACTCACATACACCCAGGTCAGGTTCAAGACTCACCTGTCTCACTCACTGAGACGCTCCTGTATCACTGGCCTTATTGTAGTCGGATGCCACGTTGGGAGCAGGACAGGTAGACGGGATTAGGATGACTGCTCATGTGGAGGGTAAACATGAGGAATCTATCAGAGAATCAGAACAGATCAGGGAGAATCAAACAAGGAAACTGATGTTCAATTTATTAGGCCTGATTTGAGGATTGTTATTGTTTTGGGCGGGAATGTTGCCAACAAACATTCCCAGAGATGATGCAGCGGGGGCTAGAGACAGAGTAAAGCTCCCTCGATACTGTCCCCATCAAACACTCCCAGGACAGGTACAGCACGGCGTTAGATACAGAGTAAAGCTCCCGCTACACTGTGGCCATCAAACACTCCCAGGGCAGGTACAGCACGGGGTTAGATACAGAGTAAAGCTTCCTCTACACTGTCCCCATCAAACACTCCCAGGACAGGTACAGCACGGGGTTAGATACAGAGTAAAGCTCCCTCTACACTGTGCCAATCATGCACTCCAAGGGAAGGTATAGCACGGGGTTAGATACAGAATAAAGCTCCCTCTACACTGTCCCCATCAAACACTCCCAGGTCAAGTACAGCACGGGGTTAGATACAGAGTAAAGCTCCCTTGATACTGTAACCATCAAACACTCCCAGGACAGGTGCAGCACGGGGTTAGATACAGAGTAAAGCTCCCTCGATATTGTCCCAATCAAACACTCCCAGGACAGGTACAGCACGGGGTTAGAAACAGAGTAAAGGTCACTCGATACTGTCCCCATCAAACACTCCCAGGACAGGTACAGCACGGGGTCAGATACAGAGTAAAGGTCACTCGATACTGTCCCCATCAAACACTCCCAGGACAGGTACAGCACGGGGTTAGATACAGAGTAAATTTCCCTCTAACCTGTCCCCATCAAACACTCCCAGGACTGGTTCAGCACGGGGTTAGATACAGAGTAAAGCTCCCTCTACACTGTCCCCATCAAACACTCCCAGGACAGGTACAGCAAGGGTTAGATACAGAGTAAAGCTCCCTCTACACTGTCCCCATTAAACACATCCAGGACAGATACTGTACAGGGTTAGATACAGAGTAAAGCTCCCTCTATACTGTGCCCATCAAACACTCCCAGGACAGGTACAGCACGGGGTTAGATACAGAGTAAAGCTCCCTCTATACTGTGCCCATCAAACACTCCCAGGACAGGTACAGCACGGGGTTAGAAACAGAGAAAAGGTCACTCGATACTGTCCCCATCAAACACTCCCAGGACAGGTACAGCACGGGGTTAGATACAGAGTAAAGCTCCCTCTACACTGTGCCCATCATGCACTCCAAGGGCAGGTATAGCACGGGGTTAGATACAGAATAAAGCTCCCTCTACACTGTCCCCATCAAACACTCCCAGGTCAAGTACAGCACGGGGTTAGATACAGAGTAAAGCTCCCTTGATACTGTCCCCATCAAACACTCCCAGGACAGGTACAGCACGGGGTTAGATACAGAGTAAAGCTCCCTCGATATTGTCCCAATCAAACACTCCCAGGACAGGTACAGCACGGGGTTAGATACAGAGTAAAGGTCACTCGATACTGTCCCCATCAAACACTCCCAGGACTGGTACAGCACGGGGTTACATACAGAGTAAATTTCCCTCTAACCTGTCCCCATCAAACACTCCCAGGACTGGTTCAGCACGGGGTTAGATACAGAGTAAAGCTCCCTCTACACCGTCCCCATCAAACACTCCCAGGGCAGGTACAGCACAGCGTTAGATACAGAGTAAAGCTCCCTCTACACTGTCCCCATCAAACACTCCCAGGACAGGTACAGCAAGGGTTAGATACAGAGTAAAGCTCCCTCTACACTGTCCCCATCAAACACTTCCAGGACAGATACAGTACAGGGTTAGATACAGAGTAAAGCTCCCTCTATACTGTGCCCATCAAACACTCCCAGGACAGGTACAGCACGGGGTTAGATACAGAGTAAAGCTCCCTCTATACTGTGCCCATCAAACACTCCCAGGACAGGTACAGCACGGGGTTAGAAACAGAGTAAAGCTCCCTCTACACTGTCCCCATCAAACACTCCCAGGACAGGTACAGCACGGGGTTAGATACAGAGTAAAGCTCCCTCTATACTGTCCCCAACTAACACTCCCAGGACAGGTACAGCACAGGGTTAAATATAGAATTAAGCTCCCTCCATACTGTTCCCATCAAACACTCGCAGAGAGAAATAGAGACTGAGATACGGGTTAAGAAAGGATCTCCATCCTCCCTCACCAACTCTCTCTCATCCATAACTGGAGAGAGCATTGGAATGAGAGAGCACGGGGGGTGGTGGTGGGTGCGATGGTGCAGAGATAGTTTGGGGGGTGGAAGAGAAAGCGTGGGGTTGGCAGAGAGGGTGTGGGCCAAGATGATGATCAGAGAGAGAGTGCATGTGAGAGACAGAGATTGTGTGTGTGAGAGAGAGATGGTGTGTGTGCGTGGGAGATTGTGTGTGCAAGAGATAGAGTGTGAGAGTGAGCGTGTGAGAGGGATTGTGAAAGAGCGATTGCTTGTGAAAGGGAGAGAGTGAGAGAGAGTTGGAGTGAGAGGGTGAGAGAGTGCGAATGAGAGTGAGAGAGCTTTTGGGTGAGAGGTTTGGAGTGATAGGGAGGGAGAGTTGGGGTGAGAGAGTGGGGAAGGGAGGGAGAGAGGTTAGGGGTGAGAGGGAGAGAGGGTTGGGGTGAGAGAGAGAGTGAGTTGGGGTATGAGGGTGGGAGGTTTGGAGTGAGAGGGAGAGACTGTTGGGGTGAGAGGGAGAGAGAGTTGGGGTGAGTGGGAGAGCGGGTTGTGGTGAGAGGGAGAGAGGGTTGCATTGAGAGGGAGAGAAGTTTGGGGTGAGTGGGAGAGAGTTTTGGTGAGAGTTAGAGAGGGTTGTGCTGTGAGGTTGAGAGAGTTGGGGTGAGAGGGAGAGAGTGTTGGGGTGAGAGGGAGAGAACGATGGGGTGAGAGGGAGAGAGGTTTGGGGTGAGAGGGAGAGAAGGATGGGGTGAGAGGGAGAGAGGGTTGGGTGAGAGGGAGAGAGGGCTGGTGTAAGAGGGAATGAGGAGTTGGTGAGAGTGAGAGAGAGTTGGGTGGAGAGGGTGAGAGAGTGGGGATGAGAGTGAGAGAGCTTTTGGGTGAGTGGTTCGGGGTGATAGGGAGAGAGTGTTGGGGTAGGAGGTAGAGTGGGTGGGAGTGATAGGGAGAGAGAGTTGGGGAGATTGGGAGAGAGAGTTGGGGTGAGAGGGAGATAGAGTTTGGGTGAGAGGGAGATAATGTTGGGGTGAGAGGGAGAGTGGGGATGAGATGGTGAGTTGGTTGGTATGAGAGGGAGAATGGGTTGCGTTGAGAGGCAGAGAGGGTTGGAGTGAGAGGGAATGAGGGTTGGGGTGAGAGGGAATGAGGGTTGGGGTGAGAGGGAGACAGTGTTGGGGTGAGAGGGAGACAGTGTGGGGGTGAGAGAGAGACAGTGTTGGGGTGAGAGGGAGACAGTGTTGGGGTGAGTGGGAGACAGTGTTGGGGTGAGGGGGAGAGAGTGTTGGGGTGAGAGTGAGACAGTATTGGGGTGAGAGGGAGACAGTGTTGGGGTGAGAGGGAGACAGTGTTGGGGTGAGAGGGAGACAGTGTTGGGGTGAGAGGGAGACAGTGTTGGGGTGAGAGGGAGACAGTGTTGGGGTGAGAGGGAGACAGTGTTGGGGTGAGAGGGAGACAGTGTTGGGGTGAGAGGGAGACAGTGTTGGGGTGAGAGGGAGACAGTGTTGGGGTGAGAGGGAGACAGTGTTGGGGTGAGAGGGATACAGTGTTGGGGTGAGAGGGAGACAGTGTTGGGGTGAGAGGGAGACAGTGTTGGGGTGAGAGGGAGACAGTGTTGCGGTGAGAGGGAGACAGTGTTGGGGTGAGAGGAAGACAGTGTTGGGGTGAGAGGGAGACAGTGTTGGGGTGAGAGGGAGACAGTGTTGGGGTGAGAGGGAGACAGTGTTGGGGTGAGAGGGAGACAGTGTTGGGGTGAGAGGGAGACAGTGTTGGGGTGAGAGGGAGACAGTGTTGGGGTGAGAGGGAGACAGTGTTGGGGTGAGAGGGAGACAGTGTTGGGGTGAGAGGGAGAGAGTGTTGGAGTGAGAGGGAGAGAGAGTGGGGATGAGATGATGAGATGGTTGGTGTGAGAGGGTGAATGGGGTGTGTTGAGAGGTAGAGAGGGTTGGAGTGAGAGGGAATGAGGGTTGGGGTGAGAGGGAGAGAATATTGGGGTGAGAGGGAGAGTGGGTTGGGGTGAGAGGGAGAGTGGGTTGGGGTGAGAGGGAGAGTGGGTTGGGGTGTGAGGGAGAGTGGGTTGGGGTGAGAGGGAGAGTGGGTTGGGGTGAGAGGGAGAGTGGGTTGGGGTGAGAGGGAGAGTGGGTTGGGGTGAGAGGGAGAGTGGGTTGGGGTGAGAGGGAGAGTGGGTTGGGGTGAGAGGGAGAGTGGGTTGGGGTGAGAGGGAGAGTGGGTTGGGGTGAGATGGAGAGAGTGTTGGGGTGAGAGGGAGAGTGGGTTGGGGTGAGATGGAGAGAGTGTTGGGGTGAGAGGGAGAGTGGGTTGGGGTGAGAGGGAGAGTGGGTTGGGGTGTGAGGGAGAGTGGGTTGGGGTGAGAGGGAGAGTGGGTTGGGGTGAGAGGGAGAGTGGGTTGGGGTGAGAGGGAGAGTGGGTTCGGGTGAGAGGGAGAGTGGGTTGGGGTGAGAGGGAGAGAGGGTTGGGGTGAGAGGGAGAGTGGGTTGGGGTGAGAGGGAGAGTGGGTTGGGGTGAGAGGGAGAGTGGGTTGGGGTGAGAGGGAGAGAGGTTTGGGGTGAGAGGGAGAGTGGTTTGGGGTGAGAGGGAGAGTGGGTTGGGGACTGCGATTACTGCCAGTGTTTTGGGGGTCTGTGTGAGATCAGGGTTTGGAACTGGGGTAACACAACCAACAGGGGAAAGAAATATAAATTTATTATTAAGCCAAAAATAAAGACAGGCCCTTGTTGAGACCATGTCTGTCCTGGGATTAACCCTCAGTGGACAGGAGCTGCAAATGGTACTGTGTTGTTATTAACATTCAATGGACAGGATCAGCAAGGGGTCCTGTCTGGAAAGAGAGAGGGAGAGGGAAAGCTGGAGTGACAGAGACAGGGAAATGCTACCCCCTCCCCCAGAAACGTCGTGTGTTCCCTGTTGCAGTTCAGGAAAAGCTGCAGGCCGTTTCTGCACAGGGGGATCCCACAGGCAGCAATGTAATGCTATCCGGATGGGAACAGGGAGACACATTTCTTTCCCCAGCCTCATGCCTGCTGTAACCCTCCCTCTTCCCCCTCTCCCCCCCACCCCGGGCACCACGTGTGCTCTGAGTCCGGACACATCCCCAGAAAGGTCTAAACTCCTTCTCGTCAAACCGGGAACAAGCTGCTGCTTCCTGGGGGAGACTTTTTGAAATCTCCGTCCCAGCATCAATTTTTACAAACCAGGCGTCCCCGGGAGGGTGTGACTGAGGCTTTTCTGCAGAGACTGGGAGCTGGGCACTGACTCCACACTGGAGACCCTCCCCTAACCCCCCCCAGACCCTGTGTCTCTTCCTCACCCTCAACCCCCTGCCTCTGTTTCACTGTCTTTTCCTGTTTCCCTCAATCTCCCCCCTCTCTCTCTGTTGTAACGTAGGGACACATCCTAGAGAGACTGAATTCAAAAGATGTTCCACCTCCAAATTCATCGCCCTGCCTAAAACACCAGCATTATTCAGGAATTAGCACAAACTTTTACACACTCTCACAGTTAGGACTTGGTAAAAGGCTCCTAAGGGACAGGAAATGAGGCCAATCAGCACATTTTTAATAAATTAACTGGTTGTGGCACAGTATGAAACACTGCAGGGAATTTGTGCACAGCATGATCCCACAAGGTGCAGCCACCTCTGTTCAGCACTTATTAAATGGGGCAATATTTACACAGAGAGAGGCAGCAAGTTGGAGAGGCGCTAAGACAGTGAAGATCCCCGACCATTTCAGAACCTCAGAAAGACTGAGCGCTTTGCAGTGAAAGAATGAATGTTTAAAATGCTCTCATTGTTAGTGAGTCACTTACTTCACTGTCCCTGGATTCATTTTCGCAATTCGGCCTTTTCTAAAAGATGTGACTGGGAGCTGGGCAGAGTCTACACATTGGAGACCCCCAGATCCTGTGTCTATTCACACCCCCTCCTCTTGTTTTGCTACCTCAGCCCCTCTGTTTCAACCCTCTTTCCAGACATTAAGGCAAACTTGTAGCATTCTAAACTATTATCTTAAATTGTTAATAAATACTGAGAAACAGACACAGATACGGGCTTTGCAGCAGCAGAAAGAATGTCAATCATTCCATCCCGGGGGTTTTTACTTCCAGATTCAGTTTTAGAAAATTCAGAATTCAAATTCACAACAGCAAAGTGTGGGACTGAAGGCCCGGATCCTTCAATATTCCAGGGAATACACGTGGAATTTATGTCTCCATACCTGTGTCTCTGTCACATTTAAAATACTAATGTTACATGAGTCAACTCTGTCTTAAGTGTCCCAGTGCTGTGGGGACATAAAATGGCCACTGTGAACAAACCTAAAATGGCTGCCTGGTGTTTGTAGACTAGATTCTCAGAGGAAGAGATTCAGGGAGAGAGGGAAAGAGAGCTGGGTAAGTGAGTGAGATAGAGAGAGGAGATCAAGCGATAAAAAAGTGATGACTTGAGAGAGAGAGATGAAGAGAGGGGAGGGAGTTAGGGTAAAGATATGGGGTGAGTTAGAGAAGCAGAGAAATGTATAGAGTGGCAGAGAGATGGGTTGGGAGAGGGAGAGAAGGAACGAGACAGGATGACAGAAAGAGAAAGTGTAGGGGGCAACTGGAAATGTTCAAAAATGTGTTAACATTATTGAGTGTAAAGAACAATATCCTGTGAGATATCCCTTCTCCACCTTAAAATTGGAGGGAGAGCCTTTAACCAACTTTAAGATGGGGGGAGACCCCTTCCTCAACTTGTGATGAGGAAGTGCTGGAATCTAATCTAGGGGTTTGTGGGGTTTATATATAGAATAAGAGATACCCAGGAGTGAGTTACAGACTGGAATCTAATCGAGGGGTTCGGGGTGGTTTATATATAGAATAAAAGATCCCCGGGAGTGAGTTACAGACTGGAATCTAATCGAGGGGTTCGGGGTGGTTTATATATAGAATAAAAGATCCCCGGGAGTGAGTTACAGACTGGAATCTAATCGAGGGGTTCGGGGTGGTTTATATATAGAATAAAAGATACCCGGGAGTGAGTTACAGACTGGAATCTAATCGAGGGGTTCGGGGTGGTTTATATATAGAATAACAGATACCCGGGAGTGAGTTACAGACTGGAATCTAATCGAGGGGCTCGGGTGGATTATATATAGAATAACAGATACCCAGGAGTGAGTTACAGACTGGAATCTAATCGAGGGTTTCGGGGTGGATTATATATAGAATAACAGATACCCGGGAGTGAGTTACAGACTGGAATCTAATCGAGTGGTTCGGGATGGATTATATATAGAATAACAGATACCCGGGAGAGAGTTACAGACTGGAATCTAATCGAGGGGTTTGGGGTGGTTTATATCTTGAATAACAGATACCCGGGAGTGAGTTACAAACTGGAATCTAATCGAGGACTTCAGGGGGTTTATTTATAAAACAACAGATACCCGGGAGAGAGTTACAGACTGCAATCTAATCGAAAGGGTCGGGGTGTTTTATATATATAATAACAGATACCTGGGAGTGAGTTACAGGCTGGAATCTAAACGAGGGGTTCGGGGTGGTTTATATATATAATAACAGATACCCGGAGTGAGTTACAGGCTGGAATCTAAAAGAGGGGTTCGAGGTGGATTATATATAGAATAACAGATACCCGTGATGGAGTTACAGACTGGGATTGAATTGATGGGTTTGGTGGGTATATATATATATAGGCTGATAGATACCCGGGAATGAGTAACAGATTCGAATCTAATGGAGGATTTTTGGGATGGTTTAAATAAAGAAAATCAGATACCTGAGAGTGAGTTATAGACTGGAATCTGATCAAGAGTTTCGGGGATTTATAAATAGAATCACAGATACCCGAGGGTGAGTTACAGACTGGAATCTAATCGAGAGTTTCGGGGATTTATAAATAGAATCACTGATAGGCGAGAGTGAGTTACAGACTGGAATCTAATCTAGGGGTTTGCTGGGTTTATATATAGAATATCTGATACCCGGGAGTGGGTAACCTCTACACTTTCCCCATCAAACACTCCCAGGGCAGGTAAAGCACTGGGTTAGATACAGAGTAAAGCTCCCTCTACACTGTCCCCATCAAACACTCCCAGGACAGGTAAAGCAAGGGGTTAGATACAGAGTAAAGCTCCCTCTACACTGTCCCCATCAAACACTCCCATGACAGGAACAGGACAGGGTTAGATACAGAGTAAAGCTCCCTCTACACTGTTCCCATCAAACACTCCCAGGACAGGAACTGGACAGGGTTAGATACAGAGTAAAGCAACCTCTACACTTTCCCCATCAAACACTCCCAGGGCAGTTAAAGCACTGGGTTAGATACAGCGTAAAGCTCCCACTACACTGGCTCCATCATACACTCCCAGGGCAGGTACAGCACGGGGTTAGATACAGAGTAAATCTCCCTCTAACATGTCCCCATCAGACACTCCGAGGACTGGTACAGCACAGTGTTAGATACAGAGTAAAGCTCCCTCTACACTGTCCCCATCAAGCACTCACAGGGCAGGTACAGGTCAGGGTTAGATACAGAGTAAATCACCCTCATCACCGTCCCCATCAAACACTCCCAGGGCAGGTACAGCACGGGGTTAGATACAGAGTTAAGCTTCCTCTACGCTGTCCCCATCAAACACTACCTGGACAGGTACAGCACGGGGTTATATACAGAGGAAAACTCCCTCTAAACTGTCCCCATCAAACACTCCCAGGACAGGTACAGCATGGGGTTAGATACAGAGTAAAGCTACCTCTACACCGTCCCCATCAAACACTCCCAGGACAGGTACAGCACGGGGTTAGATACATCGTAAAGCATCCTCTACACTGACGCCATCAAACACTCCCAGGAAGGGTACAGCACGGAGTTAGATAAAGATTAAATCTCCCTCTACAACGCCCCCATCAAACACTCCCAGGACAGGTACAGCACAGGGTTGGATACAGAGTAAAACTCCCTCTCCACTGTCCCCAACAAACACTCCAAGGACAGAAACAGGACAGGGTTAGATACAGAGTAAACCTCCCTCTGCACTGTCCCCATCAAACACTCCCTGGACAGAAACAGGACAGGGTTAGATACAAAGTAAAGTTCCCTCTATACTGTCCCCATCAAACACTCCCAGGACAGGAACAGGACAGGGTTAGATACAGAGTAAAGCTCCCTCTACACTTTCCCCATAAAACACTCCCAGGGCAGGTAAAGCACTGGGTTAGATATAGAGTAAAGATCCCTCTACACTGTCTTCATCAAACACTCCCAGGACTGGTACAGCACAGGGTTAGATACAGAGTAAAGCTCCCTCTATACTCTCCCCATCAAACACTCCCAGGACTGGTACAGCACGGGGTTAGATACAGAGTAAAGCTCCCACTACACTGTCCCCATCAACACTCCCAGGACAGGAACAGGACAGGGTTAGATACAGAGTTAAGCTACCTCGACACTTTCCCCATCAAACACTCCCAGGGCAGGTGAAGCACTGGGTTAGATAAAGAGTAAAGCTCCCTCTACACTGTATCGATCAAACACTCCCAGGAGTGGTACAGCAAAGGGTTAGATACAGAGTAAATCTCCCACAATACTGTCCCCATCATACACTCCCAGGACTGGTACAGCATGGGGTTAGATACAGAGTAAAGCTCCCTCTAACCTGTCCCCATCAAAAACTCCCAGGGCTGGTACAGGACAGGGTTATATACATAGTAAATCTCCCTCAATACTGTCCCCATCAAACACTCCCAGGACAGGTACAGCACGGGGTTAGATACAGAGTAAATCTCCCACGATACTGTCCCCATCAAACACTCCCAGGAAAGGTACAGCACAGGGTTAGATACAGATTAAAGGTCCCTCTACACCGTCCCCATCAAACACTCCCAGGGCAGGTACAGCACGTGGTTAGATACAGAATAAAGCTCCCTCTGCACTGTGCCCATCAAACTCTCCCAGGACAGGTACAGCACGTGGTTAGATACAGAATAAAGCTCCCTCTGCACTGTCCTCATCAAACACTCCCAGGGCAAGTACAGCACGGGGTTAGATACAGAGTAAAGCTCCCTCTATACTGGCCCCATCAAACACTCCCAGGACAGGTACAGCACAGAGTTAGATACAGAGTAAAGCTTCCTCTACACTGTCCCCATCAATCACTCCCAGGACAGGTAAAGCACGGGGTAAGATACAGAGTAAAGCTCCCTCTATAATGTCCCCCTTAAACATTCCCTGGACAGGTACAGCACAGAGTTAGATACAGAGTAAAGCTTCCTCTACACTGTCCCCATCAATCACTCCCAGGACAGGTAAAGCACGGGGTAAGATACAGAGTAAAGCTCCCTCTATACTGTCCCCATCAATCACTCCCAGGACAGGTAAAGCACGGGGTAAGATACAGAGTAAAGCTCCCTCTATACTGTCCCCATCAAACACTCCCAGGACAGGAACAGGACAGGGTTAGATACAGAGTAAAGCTCCCTCTATACTGTCCACATCAAACACTCCCAGGACAGGAACAGCACAGAGTTAGATACACAGTAAAGCTTCCTCTACACTGTACCCATCAAACACTCCCAGGACAGGTAAAGCACTGGGTTAGATACAGAGTGAAACTTCCTCTACACTGTCCCAATCAAACACTCCCAGGACAAGTACAGCGATGGTATAGATACAGAGTAAAGTTACCTCAACACTGTCCCCATCAAACACTCCCAGGACAGGTAAAGCACTGGGTTAGATATAGAGTAAAGCTCCCTCTACATTGTCTCCATCAAACACTCCCAGGACAAGTACAGCACGCGGGTAGATACAGAGTAAAGCTCCCTCTACACTGTCCCCATCAAACACTCCCAGGACAGGAACAGGACAGGGTTAGATACAGTGCGAAGCTCCCTCTATACTGTCCCCATCAAACACTCCCAGGACAGGAACAGGACAGGGTTAGATACAGAGTAAAGCTACCTCTACACTGTCCCCATCAAACACTCCCAGGACATGTACAGCACGGGGTTAGATACAGAGTAAAGCTCCCTCGATACTGTCCCCATCAAACACTCCCAGGACAGGTACGGCACGGGGTTAGATACAGAGTAAAGCTCACTCTACACTGTCCCCATCAAACACTCCTAGGACAGGAACAGGACAGGGTTTGATACAGAGTAAAGCTCCCTCTAGACTGTACCCATCAAACACTCCCAGGGCAGCTACAGCACGGGGTTAGATACAGAATAAAGCTCCCTCTGCACTGTCCCCATCAAACAATCCGAGGGCAAGCACAGCACGGGGTTAGATGCAGAGTAAAGCTCCCTCTATACTGTCCCCATCAAACACTCCCAGGACAGGTACAGCACGGGGTTAGGTACAGAGTAAAGCTCCCTCTACACTGTCCCCATCAAACGCTCCCAGGACAGGTACAGCACGGGATTAGAAACAGAATAAAGCTCCCTCTGTACTATCCCCATCAAACACTCCCAGGGAAAGTACAGCACGGGGTTAGATACAGAGTAAAGCTTCCACTACACTGTCCCCATCAAACACTCCCAGGACAGGTACAGCACGGGGTTAGATACAGAGTAAAGCTCCCTCTACACTGTCACCATCAAACACTTCCAGGACAGGAACAGGACAGGGTTAGATACAGAGTAAAACTCCCTCTACACTGTGCCCATCAAACACTCCCTGGGCAGGTACAGCATGCGGTTATATACAGAATTAAGCTCCCTCTGCACTGTCCCCATCAAACACTCCAAGGGCAAGCACAGCACAGAGATAGATACAGAATAAAGCTTCCTCTACACTGTCCCCATCAAACACTCCCATGACTGGTAAAACACTGGGTAAGATACAGAGTAAAGCTTCCTCTACACTGTCCCAATCAAACACTCCCAGGACAGGAACAGGACAGGGTTAGAAACAGAGTAAAGGTCCCCCTATGCTGTCCACATCAAACACTCCCAGGACAGGTACAGCACAGAGTTAGATACAGACTAAAGCTTCCTCTACACTGTCCCCATCAAACACTGCCGGGGCAGCTAAAGCACTGGGTTAGATACAGTGTAAATCTCCCACTAACCTGTCCCCATCAATCACTCCCAGGACTGGTACAGCACAGGGTTACATACAGAGTAATGCTCCATCTACACAGTCCAAATCAAACACTCCCAGGACAGGAACAGGACAGGGTTAGATACATAGTAAAACTCCCTCTACACTGTCTCCATGAAACACTCCCAGGAGTGGTACAGCACAGGGTTAGATACAGAGTAAAGCTCCCTCTTCACTGTCCCCATCAAACACTCCCAGGACAGGTACATCACGGGGTTAGATACAGAGTAAACCTCCCTCTATACTCACCCCATCAAACACTCCCAGGACTGGTACAGCACGGGGTTAGATACAGAGAAAAGCTCCCCCTACACTGTGGCCATGATACACTCCCAGGGCAGGTAAAGCACTAGGTTAGATA
>NW_027598107.1:0-54309 GCF_964194155.1 Cetorhinus maximus
GACTGGGGGGGGTGTGTGTGTCGGCGTGACTGCGGGGATTGTGTCGGATTGACTGGGGGGGGGTGTGTGTCATAGTGACTGTGGGGGTGTGTGTGTCGGAGTGACTGCGGGGATTGTGTCGGATTGACTGGGGGGGGTGTGTGTCATAGTGACTGTGGGGGTGTGTGTGTCGGATTGACTGTGGGGGGTGTGTGTGTCGGATTGACTGTGGGGGGTGTGTCGGAGTGACTGTGGGGGGTGTGTCGGATTGACTGGGGGGGTGTGTGTGTCGGCGTGACTGTGGGGGGTGTGTTGGATTGACTGGGGGCTGTGAGTGTCGGAGTGACTGGGGGGGGTGTGTCAGAGCGACTGGTGAGTGTGATTCGGAGTGACTGGGGGGGTGGTTCGGAGTGACTGGGGGTGGGGGGTGTCGGAGTGACTGGGGAGGGTGTGTGTGTTGGAGTGACTGGGGGGGTGTGTGTTTTGGAGTGACTGGGGGGTGTGTGTCGATGTAACTGGGAGGGGTGTGTGTCGGAGTGACTGGGGCTGTTGTGTGTCGTAGTGACTCGGGGGGTGTGTGTCGGAATGACTGGGGGGGATGTGTGTCGGAGTGACTGGGGGGGATGTGTGTCGGAGTGACCGGGGGGGATGTGTGTCGGAGTGACTGGGGGTGGGGGGTGTCGGAGTGACCGGGGGGGATGTGTGTCGGAGTGACTGGGGGGGGGGGGTGTCGGAGTGACTGGGGGGCTGTGTTTCAGCGTGACTGGGCAGGTTGTGTGTCGGAGTAACTGGGGGGGGTGGTTCGGAGTGACTGGTGGTGGTCTGTCAGAGTGACTGGGCAGGGTGTGTGTCGGAGTGATGGGGGGTGTGTGTCGCAATGACAGGGCGTGTTTCGGAGTGACTGGCGGGGGATGTGTGTCGGAGTGACTGGGGGGAGGTGTGTCGGAGTGACTGGGGGGATGTGTGTCGGAGTGACTGGGGGTGGGTGTGTGTCGGAGTGACTGGGGGGGGGGTGTGTCGTAATGACTGGGGTGGTGTGTGTGGGTGTGACTGGGGGGATGTTTGTCGGAGTAACTGGTGGGGGGTGTGTCGGAGTGACTGGGGGGTGTGTGTGTCGGAGTGACTGGGGTGGGTGTGTCGGAGTGACTGGGGGGGTGTGTCAGAGTGACTGGGGGGGCTGTGTGTGTCGGCGTGACTGCGGGGATTGTGTCGGAGTGACTGTGGGGGGTGTGTCGGATTGACTGTGGGGGGGTGTGTCGGAGTGACTGTGGGGGGTGTGTCGGATTGACTGTGGGGGGTGTGTCGGAGTGATTGGGGGGTTGTGTCAGAGTTACTGGGGGGGTGGGTCGGAGTGACTTGGGGGGGGTGTCGGAGTGACTGGGGGGTGTATCGGAGTGACTAGGGGGGGTGTCGGAGTGACTGGGGGGGTGTGATGGAGTGATTGGGGGGTTGTGTCAGAGTGACTGGGGGGGGTGTGTCGGAGTGACTGGGGTGGGGTGTGTCGTAATGACTGGGGGGGTGTGTGTGGGAGTGACTGGGGCGGGGTGTCGGAGTGACTGGGGGTATGTTTGTCGGAGTGACTGGTTGGGTGTGTGTCGGAGAGATTGGGGGGTTGTGTCAGAGTTACTGGGGGGGTGGGTCGGAGTGACTTGGGGGGGTGTTGGAGTGACTGGGGGGTGTATCGGAGTGACTGGGGGGGGTGTCGGAGTGACTGGGGGGGTGTGTGTCAGAGTGACGGGGGCAGGTGTGTCAGAGTGACAGGGGGAGGTGTGTGTCGGTGTGAATGGGGGGGTGTGTGTCGGAGTGACTGGGGGGGGTGTGTCAGAGAGACTGGGGGGGGTGTGTCGGAGTGACTGGGGTGGGTGTGTGTGTGTCGGAGTGACTGGGGGGGTGTGTAGGAGTGACTGGTGGGGAGTGTGTCAAAGTGACGGGGGGGTGTCAGAGTGACTGGGGGGGGTGTGTCGTAGTGACTGGGGGGGGTGTGTGTGTCGGCGTGACTGCGGGGATTGTGTCGGATTGACTGGGGGGGGTGTGTGTCATAGTGACTGTGGGGGTGTGTGTGTCGGAGTGACTGCGGGGATTGTGTCGGATTGACTGGGGGGGTGTGTGTCATAGTGACTGTGGGGGTGTGTGTGTCGGATTGACTGTGGGGGGTGTGTGTGTCGGATTGACTGTGGGGGGTGTGTCGGAGTGACTGTGGGGGGTGTGTCGGATTGACTGGGGGGGTGTGTGTGTCGGCGTGACTGTGGGGGGTGTGTTGGATTGACTGGGGGGTGTGAGTGTCGGAGTGACTGGGGGGGGTGTGTCAGAGCGACTGGTGAGTGTGATTCGGAGTGACTGGGGGGGTGGTTCGGAGTGACTGGGGGTGGGGGGTGTCGGAGTGACTGGGGGGGTGTGTGTTTTGGAGTGACAGGGAGATGTGTGTCGCTGTAACTGGGAGGGGTGTGTGTCGGAGTGACTGGGGCTGTTGTGTGTCGTAGTGACTCGGGGGGTGTGTGTCGGAATGACTGGGGGGGATGTGTGTCAGAGTGACTGGGCGGGGTGTGTGTCGGAGTGACTGGGGGTGGGTGTGTGTCGGAGTGACTGGGGTGGGGTGTGTCAGAGAGACTGGGGGGGGTGTGTTGGAGTGACTGGGGTGGGTGTGTGTGTGTCGGAGTGACTGGGGGGTTGTGTAGGAGTGACTGGGGGGGGTGTGTCAAAGTGACGGGGGGGTGTCAGAGTGACTGGGGGGGGTGTGTCGTAGTGACTGGGAGTGTGTGTGTGTCGGCGTGACTGCGGGGATTGTGTCGGATTGACTGGGGGGGTGTGTGTCATAGTGACTGTGGGGGTGTGTGTGTCGGAGTGACTGCGGGGATTGTGTCGGATTGACTGGGGGGGGTGTGTGTCATAGTGACTGTGGGGGTGTGTGTGTCGGATTGACTGTGGGGGGTGTGTGTGTCGGATTGACTGTGGGGGGTGTGTGTGTCGGATTGACTGTGGGGGGTGTGTCGGAGTGACTGTGGGGGGTGTGTCGGATTGACTGGGGGGGTGTGTGTGTCGGCGTAACTGTGGGGGGTGTGTTGGATTGACTGGGGGCTGTGAGTGTCGGAGTGACTGGGGGTTGTGTGTCAGAGCGACTGGTGAGTGTGATTCGGAGTGACTGGGGGGGTGGTTCGGAGTGACTGGGGGTGGGGGGTGTCGGAGTGACTGGGGAGGGTGTGTGTGTTGGAGTGACTGGGGGGGTGTGTGTTTTGGAGTGACTGGGGGGTGTGTGTCGATGTAACTGGGAGGGGTGTGTGTCGGAGTGACTGGGGCTGTTGTGTGTCGTAGTGACTCGGGGGGTGTGTTTCGGAATGACTGGGGGGATATGTGTCGCAGTGACTGGGGGGGATGTGTGTCGGAGTGACTGGGGGGGATGTGTGTCGGAGTGACCGGGGGGGATGTTTGTCGGAGTGACTGGGGGTGGGGGGTGTCGGAGTGACCGGGGGGGATGTGTGTCGGAGTGACTGGGGGGGGGGTGTCGGAGTGACTGGGGGGCTGTGTTTCAGAGTGACTGGGCAGGTTGTGTGTCGGAGTAACTGGGGGGGGGTGGTTCGGAGTGACTGGTGGTGGTCTGTCGGAGTGACTGGGGAGGGTGTGTGTCGGAGTGACGGGGGGTGTGTGTCGCAATGACAGGGCATGTTTCGGAGTGACTGACGGGGGATGTGTGTCGGAGTGACTGGGGGGGGGGTGTGTCGTAATGACTGGGGTGGTGTGTGTGGGTGTGACTGGGGGGATGTTTGTCGGAGTAACTGGTGGGGGGTGTGTCGGAGTGACTGGGGGGTGTGTGTGTCGGAGTGACTGGGGTGGGTGTGTCGGAGTGACTGGGGGGGTGTGTCAGAGTGACTGGGGGGGTGTGTGTGTCGGATTGACTGTGGGGGGTGTGTCGGAGTGACTGTGGGGGGTGTGTCGGATTGACTGTGGGGTGTGTGTCGGAGTGACTGTGGGGGGTGTGTCGGATTGACTGGGGGGGTGTGTGTGTCGGCGTGACTGTGGGGGGTGTGTTGGATTGACTGGAGGGTGTGAGTGTCGGAGTGACTGGGGGGGGTGTGTGTCGGAGTGATTGGGGGGATTGTGTGTCGGAGTGACTGGGGGGGTTGTGTATCGGAGTGACTGGGGGGGTGTGAAATGGAGGAACTGGGGGGTGGGTGGGTCGGAGTGACTGGGGGGATGTGACGGAGTGACTGGAGGGGTGTGTGTCGGAGTGACTGGCGGGGGCTGTGTCAGAGTGACTGGTGAGTGTGGTTCGGAGTGACTGGGGGGGTGGTTCGGAGTGACTGGGGAGGGGTGTATCGGAGTGAATGGGGGGGCGTGAGTGTCGGAGTGACTGGGGAGGGTGTGTCGGAGTGACTGGGGGGCTTTGTCAAAGTGAATGGAGGGGGTGTGTGTCACAGTGACTGGGGAGGGTTTCAGAGTAACAGGGAGGGGGTGTGTCGGAGTGACAGGGATGTGTGTCGGAGTGACTGTGGGGGTGTGTGTCGGAGTGACGGGGGGGGTGTGTGTCGGAGTGAGTGGGGTGGGTGTGTCGGAGTGACTGGGGAGGTTTGTCAAAGTGAATGGAGGGGGAGTGTGTCGCAGTGACTGGGGGGGGTTTCAGAGTAACAGGGAGGGGGTGTGTCGGAGTGACTGGGGGGGTGCCAGAGTGACTGTGGGGGTGTGTGTCGGAGTGACGGGGGGTGGTGTGTGTCGGAGTGAGTGGTGCGTGGTTGTGCGTCGGAGTGAGTAGGGATGTGTGTCGGAGTGACTGGGGTGTGTGTGTCGGAGTGACTGGGGAGGTTGATATCGGAATGACTGGGGGGGGTTGTGTCAGAGTGATTGGGGGAGGTGTGTCGGAGTGATTGGGGGGGGCTGTGTCAGAGTGACTGTGCGGGGGTGTCGGTGTGACTAGGGGTGTGTGTGTCGGATTGACTGAGGGGGAGGTGTGTCGGCGTGATTGGGGGGTTGTGTCAGAGTGACTGGGGGGGGTGGGAGTGACTGGGGGGTGTATCGGAGTGACTGGGGGGGGTGGGAGTGACTGGGGGGTGTATCGGAGTGACTGGGGGGGGTGGGAGTGACTGGGGGGTGTATCGGAGTGACTGGGGGGGGGTCGGAGTGACTGGGGGGGTGCGTGTCAGAGTGACGGGGGGAGGTGTGTCAGAGTGACGGGGGGAGGTGTGTGTCATAGTGACTGGGGGGGTGTGTTTCGGAGTGACTGGGGGGGGTGTGTCGGAGTGACTGGGGGGGTGTGTCGGAGTGACTTGGGGGGGGTTTGTGTCGGAGTGACTGGGGGGGGTGTCGGAGTGATTGGCGGGTTGTGTCAGAGTGACTGGGGGGGGTGTCGGAGTGACTTGGGGGGGGTGTTGGTGTGACTGGGGGGTGTATCGGAGTGACTAGGGGGGTGTGTTTCGGAGTGACGGGGGGTGTGTCGGAGTGACTAGGGGGGTGTGTGTCGGAGTGACGGGGGGGTGTGTTTCGGAGTGACGGGGGGGGGAGTTTAGTCGGAGTGACGGGGGGGAGGTCTGTGTCGGAGTGACTGGTGGGGTGTGTGTCGGAGCGACTTGGGGGGTGTGTCAGAGTGACTGGGGGCGGCGTATCGGAGTGACTTGGGGTGGGGGGATGTGTCGGAGTGACTGGGGAGGTTTATTTCGGAGTGACTGGGGGGGAGTGTGTCGGAGTGACTGGGGGGGTTTATGTCGGAGTGACTGGGGGGGGTGTATGTCAGAATGACTGTGGGGTGTGTGTGTCGGAGTGACTGGGGGGGGTGTGTGTGTCGGAGTGACTGCGGGGGGTGTGTTGGAGTGACTGGCGGGTGTGTCAGAGTGACTGCGGTGGTGTGTCGGAGTGACAGGGGGGGTGTGTTGGAGTGACTGGGGGTGTGTGTCGGAGTGACTGTGGGGGGGTGTCGGAGTGACTGGGGGGAGTGTGTGTTTTTCGGAGTGACTGGGGAGTTGTGTCGGAGTGACTAGGGGGGTTTGTGTCGGAGTGACTGGCGGGGGCTGTGTCGGAGTGACTGGGGGGGTGTCGGAGTGACTGGGGGGGGTGTCGGAGTGACTGAGTGGGTGTGTCGGAGTGACTGGGGGGGTGTGTCGGAGTGACTGGGGGTGGTGTGTGTCGGAGTGACTGGAGGTGGTGTGTGTCGGAGTGACTGGGGGGGGTGTCGTAGTGACTGGGGGGGTGTGTGTCGGATTGACGGGGAGGTTGTGTTGGATTGATTGGGGGTGGTGTGTGTCGGAGTGACAGTGGGTGGTGTGTATCGGAGTGACTGCGGGGGTTGTGTCGGATTGACTGGGGCGGGGGTGTGTCTGAGTGACTGGGGGGGTGTCGGAGTGACTGGGGGTGGTGTGTCGGAGTGACTGGGGAAGGTGTGTGTCGGAGTGACGGGGGGGTGTTTCGGAGTGACGGAGGGGTGTTTCACAGTGACGGGGGGGTTTCGGAGTGACTGGCGGGGGATGTGTGTCGGAGTGACTGGGGGTGGGTGTGTGTCGGAGTGACTGGGGTGGGGTGTGTCATAATGACTGGGGGACTGTGTGTGGGAGTGACTGGGGGTGGTGTGTTGGAGTGACTTGGGGGGTGTATGTCGGAGTGCCTGGTGGGGGGGGTGTCGGAGTTACTGGGGGTGTGTGTGTGTCGGAGTGACAGGGGTGGGTGTGTCGGAGTGACTGGGGGGGGTGTGTCAAAGTGAATGGTGGGGGTGTGCGTCGCAGTGACTGGGGGGGTTTCGGAGTAACAGGGATGGGGTGTGTCGGAGTGACTGTGGGGGCTGTTGGAGTGACTGGGGGGGTGTGTCGGAGTGAATGTGATGGCTGTCGGAGTGACTGGTGCGGGGTTGTGCATTGGAGTGACTAGGGATGTGTGTCGGAATGACGGGGGGGGTTGTGTCGGAGTGACTGGGGGGGTGTGTCGGAGTGCCTTGGGGGGAGGGTGTGTCGGAGTGACTGGGGAGATTGATGTCGGAGTGACTGGGGGGGTGTGTGTCGGAGTGACTGGGGGGAGGTGTGTCGGAGTGACTGGGGGTGGGTGTGTGTCGGAGTGACTGGGGTGAGGTGTGTCGTAATGACTGGGGTGGTGTGTGTGGGAGTGACTGGGGGGATGTTTGTCGGAGTAACTGGTGGGGGGTGTGTCGGAGTGACTGGGGGGTGTGTGTGTCGGAGTGACTAGGGGGGAGTGTGTGTCGCAGAGACTGGGGTGGGTGTGTCGGAGTGTCTGGGGGGGTGTGTCAGAGTGACTGGGGGGGTGTGTGTCAGAGTGACTGGGGGGGGTGTCGGAGTGACTGGGGGGGTGTGTCGGAGTGATTGTGGGGTGTGTGTGTCGGAGTGACTGGGGGGGTGTGTGTGTTGGAGTGACTGGGGGGGTGTGTGTCGGAGTGACTGGGGGGGGTGTGTCGGAGTGACTGGGGGGTGTGTGTCGCAGTGACTGGGGGGATGTGTCGGAGTGACTTGGGGGGGTGTGTCGGAGTGACTGGGAGGGGTGTGTCGGAGTGACTGGGGGGGGTGTGTCGGAGTGACTTGGTGGGGGTGTGTGTCGGAGTGACTGGGGGTGTTTATGTCGGAGTGACTGGGGGGGGTGTATGTCGGAATGACTGTGGGGTGTGTGTGTCGGAGTGACTGGGGGGGGTGTGTGTGTCGGTGTGACTGCGGCGGGTGTGTTGGAGTGACTGGCGGGTGTGTCGGAGTGACTGGGGGGGTGTGTCGGAGTGACGGGGGGGTGTGTCGGAGTGACTGGGGGTGTGTGTCGGAGTGACTGTGGGGGTGTGTCGGAGTGACTGGGGTGGGGTGTGTGTTTTTCAGAGTGACTGGGGAGTTGTGTCGGAGTGACTAGGGGGGTGTGTGTCGGAGTGACTGGCGGGGGCTGTGTCGGAGTGACTGGGGGGTGGTGTCGGAGTGACTGGGGGGGTGTGTCGGAGTGACTGGGAGGGTGTGTCGGAGTGACTGGGGGTGGTGTGTGTCGGAGTGACTGGGGGTGGTGTGTGTCGGAGTGACTGGGGGGGTGTCGTAGTGACTGCGGGGGTTGTGTCGGATTGACTGGGGGGGGTGTGTCTGAGTGACTGGGGGGGTGTGTCGGAGTAACTGGGGGTGGTGTGTCGGAGTGACTGGGGAGGGTTTGTGTCGGAGTGACGGGGGGGTGTGTCGGATTGACTGGGGGGGTGTGTGTGTCGGAGTGACTGTGGGGGGTGTGTCGGATTGACTGGGGGGGTGTGTGTGTCGGAGTGACTGTGGGGGGTGTGTCGGATTGACTGTGGGGGTGTGTGTCGTAGTGACTGTAGGGGGTGTGCGTGTCGGAGTGACTGCGGGGGTTGTGTTGGATTGACTGGGGGTGTGTGTGTGTCGGAGTGACTGCGGGGGGTGTGTTGGGTTCACTGGGGGGGGTGTGTGTCGTAGTGACTGTGGGGGGTGTGTGTCGTAGTGACTGGGGTGGTGTGTGTCTCGGGGTGACTGCGGGGGTTGTGTCGGATCGACTTGGGGGGTGTGTGTGTCGGAGTGACTGTGGGGGGTGTGTCGGATTCACTGGGCGGGTGTTTGTGTCGGAATGATTGTGGGGGGTGTGTTGGAGTGACTGGGGGGGGTGCGTCGGATTGACTGTGGGGGTGTGTGTCGTAGTGACTGTAGGGGGTGTGCGTGTCGGAGTGACTGCGGGGGTTGTGTTGGATTGACTGGGGGTGTGTGTGTGTCGGAGTGACTGCGGGGGTTGTGTTGGATTGACTGGGGGTGTGTGTGTGTCGGAGTGACTGTGGGGGGTGTGTCGGATTCACTGGGCGGGTGTTTGTGTCGGAATGATTGTGGGGGGTGTGTTGGAGTGACTGGGGGGGGTGTGAGTGTCAGAGTCACTGGGGGGGTGTCGGAGTGACTGGGGGGGCTGTGTGTCGGAGTAACTGGGGAGGGTGTTTCGGAGTGACTGGGGGGGGTCGGAGTGACTGAGGGTGCGTGTGTTGGAGTGACTGGGGGGGTGTGTCGAAGTGACTGGGGGTGTTGTGTCGGAGTGACGGGGGGGTGTGTCGGGGTGACGGGGGGGGTGTCGGAGTGACTGGGGGTGTTGTGTCAGAGTGACTGGGGAGGGTGTGTGTCGGAGTGACGGGGGGGGTGTGTCGGAGTGACTGGGGGTGGTGTGTCGGAGTGACTGGGGAGGGTGTGTGTCGGAGTGACTGGGGACGGTGTGTGTCGGAGTGACTGGGGTGGCATGTGTCATAATGACTGGGGGAGTGTGTGTGGGAGTGACTGGGGGTGGTGTGTTGGAGTGACTGGAGGGGGTGTGTGTGTCGGAGTGACTGTGGGGGGTGTGTCGGGTTCACTGGGGGGGGGTGTGTGTCGTAGTGACTGTGGGGTGTGGGTGTCGGATTGACTGGGGGGGTGTGTGTCGTAGTGACTGGGGTGGTGTGTGTCTCGGGGTGACTGCGGGGGTTGTGTCGGATCGACTGGGGGGTTGTGTGTGTCGGAGTGACTGTGGGGGGTGTGTTGGAGTGACTGGGGGGGTGTGAGTGTCAGAGTGACTGGGGGGGTGTCGGAGTGACTGGGGGGGCTGTGTGTCGGAGTAACTGGGGAGGGTGTTTCGGAGTGACTGGGGGGGTGTGTGATGGAGTAACTGGGGAGGGTGGTTCGGAGTGACTGGGGGGGGTCGGAGTGACTGATGGGTGCGTGTGTTGGAGTGACTGGGGGGGTGTGTCGAAGTGACTGGGGGTGTTCTGTCGGAGTGACTGGGGAGGGTGTGTGTCGGAGTGACGGGGGGGGGGTGTCGGAGTGACGGGGGGGTGTGTCGGAGTGACTGGGGAGGGTGTGTGTCGGAGTGATGGGGGGGTGTGTCGGAGTGACTGGGGGTGTTGTGTCAGAGTGACTGGGGAGGGTGTGTGTCGGAGTGACGGGGGGGTGTGTCGGAATGACTGGGGAGGGTGTGTGTCGCAGTGACAGGGGGCGTTTCTGAGTCACTAGCAGGGGATGTGTGTCGGAGTGACTGGGGGTGGGTGTGTGTCGGAGTGACTGGGGTGGCATGTGTCGTAATGACTGGGGGAGTGTGTGTGGGAGTGACTGGGGGTGGTGTGTTGGAGTAACTTGGGGGGTGTTTGTCGGAGTGACTGGTGGGGTGGTGGTGTCGGAGTGACTGGAGGGGGTGTGTGTGTCGGAGTGACTGGGGTGGGTGTGTCGGAGTGACTGGGGGGGGCGTGTCAAAGTGAATGGTGGGAGTGTGTTTCGCAGTGACTTGGGGGGATTTCGGAGTAACGGTGGGGTGGGTCGGAGTGACTGTGGGGGCTGTCGGAGTGACTGGGGGGGTGTGTCGGAGTGAATGTGGGGGATGTCGGAGTGACTGGGGGGGTGTGTGTCGGAGTGACTGGTGCGGGGTTGTGCGTCGGAGTGACTAGGGATGTGTGTCGGAATGACTGGGGGGAGTTGAGTCAGAGTGATTGGGGGACGTGTGTCAGAGTGACTGGGGGGGGGTGTCGGAGTGACTTGGGGGGAGGGTGTGTCGGAGTGACTGGGGAGATTGATGACGGAGTGACTGGGGGGGTGTGTCGGACTGACTGGGTGTGGTGTGTGTCGGAGTGACTGGGGGGGGGTGTGTCGTAGTGACTGGGGGGGTGTGTGTCGGATTGACTGTGGGGATTGTGTCGGATTGACTTCGGGGGCGTGTGTGTCGGATTGACTGTGGGGGGTGTGTCGGAGTGACTGTGGGGGGTGTGTCGGATTGACTGGGGGAGTTGTCTGTCGGAGTGACTGTGGGGGGTGTGTTGGATTGACTGGGGGGTATGTGTGTCGGATTGACTGTGGGGGGTGTGTCGGAGTGACTGTGGGGGGTGTGTTGGATTGACTCGGGGGTGTGTGTGTCGGATTGACTGTGGGGGGTGTGTCGGAGTGACTGTGGGGGGTGTGTTGGATTGACTGGGGGGTGTGAGTGTCGGAGTGACTGGGGGGGTGTGTGTCGGAGTGATTGGGGGGATTGTGTGTCGGAGTGACTGGGGGGGTTGTGTATTGGAGTGACTGGGGGGGTGTGAAATGGAGGAACTGGGGCGTGGGTGGGTCGGAGTGACTGGGGGATGTGTCGGAGTGACTGGGGGGGTGTGTGTCGGAGTGACTGGCGGGGGCTGTGTCAGAGCGACTGGTGAGTGTGGTTCGGAGTGACTGGGGGGTGTGTGTTTTGGAGTGACTGGGGGGTGTGTGTCGATGTAACTGGGAGGGGTGTGTGTCGGAGTGACTGGGGGTGTTGTGTGTCGTAGTGACTCGGGGGGTGTGTGGCAGAGTGACTGGGGGTGTTGTGTGTCGTAGTGACTCGGGGGGTGTGTGACGGAGTGACTGGGGGGATATGTGTCGCAGTGACTGGGGGGGATGTGTGTCGGAGTGACTGGGGGGGATGTGTGTCAGATTGACCGGGGGGGATGTGTGTCGGAGTGACTGGGGGGGGGGTGTCGGAGTGACTGGGGGGCTGTGTTTCAGAGTGACTGGGCGGGTTGTGTGTCGGAGTGACTGGAGGGGGTGGTTCGGAGTGACTGGTGGTGGTCTGTCGGAGTGACTGGGGAGAGTGTGTGACGGAGTGACGGGGGAGAGTGTGTGACGGAGTGACGGGGGGTGTGTGTCACAGTGACAGGGCGTGTTTCGGAGTGACTGGCGGGGGATGTGTGTCGGAGTGACTGGGGAGAGTGTGTGACGGAGTGACGGGGGGTGTGTGTCGCAGTGACAGGGCGTGTTTCGGAGTGACTGGCGGGGGATGTGTGTCGGAGTGACTGGGGGGAGGTGTGTCGGAGTGACTGGGGGTGGGTGTGTGTCGGAGTGACTGTCGGTGGGGTGTGTAGTAATGACTGGGGTGGTGTGTGTGGGTGTGACTGGGGGGATGTTTGTCGGAGTAACTGGTGGGGGGTGTGTCGGAGTGACTGGGGGGTGTGTGTGTCGGAGTGACTGGGGTGGGTGTGTCGGAGTGACTGGGGGGGTGTGTCAGAGTGACTGGGGGGGTGTGTGTGTCGGAGTGACTGGGGTGGGTGTGTCGGAGTGACTGCGGCGGTTGTGTCGGATTGACTGGGGGGGTGTGTCGGAGTGACTGGGGGGGTGTGTGTGTCGGCGTGACTGTGGGGGGTGTGTTGGATAGACTGGGGGGTGTGAGTGTCGGAGTGACTGGGGGGGGTGTGAAATGGAGGAACTGGGGGGTGGGTGGGTCGGAGTGACTGGGGGGATGTGTCGGAGTGACTGGGGGGTGGGTGGGTCGGAGTGACTGGGGGGATGTGTCGGAGTGACTGGACGGGTGTGTGTCGGAGTGACTGGCGGGGGCTGTGTCAGAGCGACTGGAGAGTGTGGTTCGGAGTGACTGGGGGGGTGGTTCGGAGTGACTGGGGGGGTGTCGGTGTGACTGATGGGGTGTGTGTGTTGGAATGACTAGGGGGGGTGTGTGTTTTGGAGTGACTGGGGGGTGTGTGTCGATGTAACTGGGAGGGGTGTGTGTCGGAGTGACTGGGGGTGTTGTGTGTCGTAGTGACTCGGGGGGTGTGTGTCGCAGTGACTGGGGGGGATGTGTGTCGGAGTGACTGGGGGGGATGTGTGTCGGAGTGACTGGGGGTGGGTGTGTGTCGGAGTGACTGGGGTGGCATGTGTCGTAATGACTGGGGGAGTGTGTGTGGGAGTGACTGGGGTGGTGTGTTGGAGTGACTTGGGGGGTGTTTGTCGGATTGACTGGTGGGGTGGTGGTGTCGGAGTGACTGGAGGGGGTGTGTGTGTCGGAGTGACTGGGGTGGGTGTGTCGGAGTGACTGGGGGGCCGTGTCAAAGTGAATGGTGGGGGTGTGTTTCGCAGTGACTGGGGGGGATTCCGGAGTAACGGGGGGGTGGGTCGGAGTGACTGTGGGGGCTGTCGGAGTGACTGGGGGGGTGTGTCGGAGTGAATGTGGGGGATGTCGGAGTGACGGGGGGGGGTGTGTCGGAGTGACTGGTTCGGGGTTGTGTGTCGGAGTGACTAGGGATGTGTGTCGGAATGACTGGGGGGGGTTGAGTCGGAGTGATTGGGGGACGTGTGTCAGAGTGACTGGGGGGGGTGTCGGAGTGACTTGGGGGGATGGTGTGTCGGAGTGACTGGGGAGATTGATGTCGGAGTGACTGGGGGGGGTGTGTCGGACTGACTGGGTGTGGTGTGTGTCGGAGTGACTGGGGGGGGTGTGTCGTAGTGACTGGGGGGGTGTGTCGGATTGACTTCGGGGGTGTGTGTGTCGAATTGACTGTGGGGGGTGTGTCGGAGTGACTGTGGGGGGTGTGTCGGGGTGACTGTGGGGGGTGTGTTGGATTGACTGGGGGTGGTGTGTGTCGGAGTGACTGCGGGGTTGTGTCGGAGTGACTGTGGGGGGTGTGTTGGATTGACTGGGGGGTGAGAGTGTCGGAGTGACTTGGGGGGGGTGTTGGATTGACTGGTCGGGTGTGTGTGTCGGAGTGACTGTGGGGGGGGTGTCGGAGTAACTGTGGAGGCTGTGTTTCAGAGTGACTGGGGTGTGTCGGAGTGACTGGTGGGGGTGTGTGTCAGAGTGACTGGGGGGGTGAGTTGGAGTGACTGGGGGTGGTGTGTCGGAGTGACTGGGGAGGGTGTGTGTCAGAGTGACGGGGGGGGTGTCGGAGTGACGGGGGGGTTTCGGAGTGACTGGCGGGGGATGTGTGTCGGAGTGACTGGGGGTGGGTGTGTGTCGGAGTGACTGGAGTGGGGTGTGTCGTAATGACTGGGGGAGTGTGTGTGGGAGTGACTGGGGCTGGTGTGTTGGAGTGACATGGGGGGTGTTTGTCGGAGTGACTGGTGGGGGGGGTGTCGGAGTGACTGGGGGTGTGTGTGTGTTGGAGTGACTGGGGTGGGTGTGTCGGAGTGACTGGGGGGTGTATGTCAAAGTGAATGGTGGGGGTGTGTGTCGCAGTGACTGGGGGGGGGTTTCGGAGTAATGGGGGGTGTCGGAGTGACTGGGGCGGCTGTCGTAGTGACTGGGGGGGGTCTGTGTCGGAGTGATGGTGAGGGTGTGTGTCGGAGTGACTGGTGCGGGGTTGTGCGTCGGAGTGACTAGGGATGTGTGTCGGAATGATTCGGAGGGTTTGTCTCGGAGTGATTGGGGGAGGTGTGTCGGAGTGACTGGGGGTGTGTGTCGGAGTGACTTGGCGGGGGCTGTGTCGGAGTGACTGGGGAGATTGATGTCGGAGTGACTGTGGGGTGTGTGTGTCGGAGTTTCTGGGGCTGGTGTGTGTGTGTCAGAGTGACTGGGGGGGTGTGTCGGAGTGACTGGGGGGGTGTGTGTCGGAGTGACTGGCGGGGGCTGTGTCGGAGTGACTGGGGGGGGGTGTGTTGGAGTGACTGGGGGGGGCTGTGTCGGAGTGACTGGGGGGGGTTGTCGGAATGACTGGTGGGATGTGTCGGAGTGATTGGGGTTGGTGTGTGTCGGAGTGACTGTGGGGTTGTGTGTGTCGGAGTGACTGCAGCGGTTGTGTTGGAATGACTGGGGGGGTGTGAGTGTTGGACTGACTGTGGGCGGTGTGTCGGAGTGACTGTGGGGTGTGTGTTGGATTGACTGGGGGGTGTGAGTGTCGGAGTGACTGGGGGGGGTGTGTGTCGGAGTGACTGGGGGGGTTGTGTGTCGGAGTGACTGGGGGCGTTGTGTGTTGGAGTGACAGGGGGTGTGTGTGTTGGAGTGACTGTGGGGGGTTTCGGAGTAACGGGGGGGGTGTCGGAGTGACTGGTGGGCTGTCGGAGTGACTGGGGGGGTGTGTGTCGGAGTGATGGTGAGGGTGTGTGTCGGAGTGACTGGTGCGGGGTTGTGCATCGGAGTGACTAGGGTTGTGTGTCGGAGTGACTGGGGGGGTGTGTCGGAGTAACTTGGGGCGGGTGTGTGTCGGAGTGCCTGGGGAGATTGACGTCGGAGTGATTGGGGGGGTGTGTGTCGCAGTGACTGGGGGGGTGTGTATCGCAGTGACTGGGGGGGATGTGTGTCGGAGTGACAGGCGGGGTGTATGTCAGAGTGACTGTGGGGTGTGTGTGTCGGAGTGACTGTGGGGGGTGTGTGTGTGTCGGAGTGACTTGGGGGGTGTGTGACGGAGTGACTGGGTGGATGTGTCGGAGTGACTGGGGGGGGTGTGTCGGAGTGACTGGGGGGGTGTGTGTCGGAGTGACTGGCGGGGGCTGTGTCAGAGTGACTGGTGAGGGTGGTTCGGAGTGACTGGGGGGGTGGTTCGGAGTGACTGGGAGGGTGTCGGAGTGACTGATGGGGGTGTGTGTGTTGGAGTGACTGGGGGGGTGTGTGTTTTGGAGTGACAGGGGGGTGTGTGATGCTATAACTGGGATTGGTGTGTGTCGGAGTGACTGGGGACGTTGTGTGTCGTAGTGACTCGGGGGGTGTGTGTCGGAGTAACTGGTTTGTATGTGTCGGAGTGACTGGGGGGGATGTGTGTCAGAGTGACTGGGGGGGATGTGTGTCGGAGAGACCGGGGGGGATGTGTGTCAGAGTGACTGGGGGGGGCGGTGTCGGTGTGACTGGGGGGTTTATCGGAGAGACTGGGGGGTGTGTCGGAGTGACTGGGGGGGTGCGTGTCAGAGTGACGGGGGGAGGTGTGTCGGAGTGACGGGGGGAGGTGTGTGTCGTAGTGACTGGGGGGTGTGTCCGAGTGACTGGGGGGGTGTGTCGGAGTGACTGGGGGGGTGTCGGAGTGACTGCGGGTGGGGTGTGTTGGAGTGACTGGGGTGGGTGTGTCGGAGTGACTGGGGGGGGTGTGTCAAAGTGAATGGTGGGGGTGTGTGTCGCAGTGACTGGGGGGGTTTCGGGGGGGGTGTCGGAGTGAATGTGGGGGATGTCAGAGTTACTGGGGGGGGGTGTGTCGGAGTGACTGCTGCGGGGTTGTGCGTCGGAGTGACTAGGGGTGTGTGTCGGAGTGACTGGGGGGGGTGTGTGTCGGAATGACTGGGGGGGTTGTGTCGGAGTGATTGGGGGGGTGTGTGTCGGCGTGACTGCTGCGGGGTTGTGCGTCGGAGTGACTAGGGGTGTGTGTCGGAGTGACTGGGGGGGGTGTGTGTCGGATTGACTGCGGGGATTGTGTCGTGTCGGATTGACTGGAGGGGGTGTGTGTGTCGGAGTGACTGTGGGGGGTGTGTCGGAGTGACTGTGGGGGGTGTGTCGGATTGACTGGGGGAGTTGTCTGTCGGAGTGACTGTGGGGGGTGTGTTGGATTGACTGGGGGGTATGTGTGTCGGATTGACTGTGGGGGGTGTGTCGGAGTGACTGTGGGGGGTGTGTTGGATTGACTCGGGGGTGTGTGTGTCGGATTGACTGTGGGGGGTGTGTCGGAGTGACTGTGGGGGTGTGTTGGATTGACTGGGGGGTGTGAGTGTCGGAGTGACTGGGGGGGGTGTGTGTCGGAGTGATTGGGGGATTGTGTGTCGGAGTGACTGGGGGGGTTGTGTATTGGAGTGACTGGGGGGTGTGAAATGGAGGAACTGGGGGGTGGGTGGGTCGGAGTGACTGGGGGGATGTGTCGGAGTGACTGGGGGGGTGTGTGTCGGAGTGACTGGCGGGGGCTGTGTCAGAGCGACTGGTGAGTGTGGTTCGGAGTGACTGGGGGGTGTGTGTTTTGGAGTGACTGGGGGGTGTGTGTCGATGTAACTGGGAGGGGTGTGTGTCGGAGTGACTGGGGGTGTTGTGTGTCGTAGTGACTCGGGGGGTGTGTGGCAGAGTGACTGGGGGTGTTGTGTGTCGTAGTGACTCGGGGGGTGTGTGACGGAGTGACTGGGGGGATATGTGTCGCAGTGACTGGGGGGGATGTGTGTCGGAGTGACTGGGGGGGATGTGTGTCGGATTGACCGGGGGGGATGTGTGTCGGAGTGACTGGGGGTGGGGTGTCGGAGTGACTGGGGGGCTGTGTTTCAGAGTGACTGGGCGGGTTGTGTGTCGGAGTGACTGGAGGGGGTGGTTCGGAGTGACTGGTGGTGGTCTGTCGGAGTGACTGGGGAGAGTGTGTGACGGAGTGACGGGGGAGAGTGTGTGACGGAGTGACTGGGGGGTGTGTGTCACAGTGACAGGGCGTGTTTCGGAGTGACTGGCGGGGGATGTGTGTCGGAGTGACTGGGGAGAGTGTGTGACGGAGTGACGGGGGGTGTGTGTCGCAGTGACAGGGCGTGTTTCGGAGTGACTGGCGGGGGATGTGTGTCGGAGTGACTGGGGGAGGTGTGTCGGAGTGACTGGGGGTGGGTGTGTGTCGGAGTGACTGTCGGTGGGGTGTGTAGTAATGACTGGGGTGGTGTGTGTGGGTGTGACTGGGGGGATGTTTGTCGGAGTAACTGGTGGGGGGTGTGTCGGAGTGACTGGGGGGTGTGTGTGTCGGAGTGACTGGGGTGGGTGTGTCGGAGTGACTGGGGGGGTGTGTCAGAGTGACTGGGGGGTGTGTGTGTCGGAGTGACTGGGGTGGGTGTGTCGGAGTGACTGCGGCGGTTGTGTCGGATTGACTGGGGGGGTGTGTCGGAGTGACTGGGGGGGTGTGTGTGTCGGCGTGACTGTGGGGGGTGTGTTGGATAGACTGGGGGGTGTGAGTGTCGGAGTGACTGGGGGGGGTGTGAAATGGAGGAACTGGGGGGTGGGTGGGTCGGAGTGACTGGGGGGATGTGTCGGAGTGACTGGGGGGTGGGTGGGTCGGAGTGACTGGGGGGATGTGTCGGAGTGACTGGACGGGTGTGTGTCGGAGTGACTGGCGGGGGCTGTGTCAGAGCGACTGGAGAGTGTGGTTCGGAGTGACTGGGGGGTGGTTCGGAGTGACTGGGGGGGTGTCGGTGTGACTGATGGGGGTGTGTGTGTTGGAATGACTAGGGGGGGTGTGTGTTTTGGAGTGACTGGGGGGTGTGTGTCGATGTAACTGGGAGGGGTGTGTGTCGGAGTGACTGGGGGTGTTGTGTGTCGTAGTGACTGGGGGTGGGTGTGTGTCGGAGTGACTGGGGGTGTTGTGTGTCGTAGTGACTGGGGGTGGGTGTGTGTCGGAGTGACTGGGGGTGTTGTGTGTCGTAGTGACTGGGGGGGTGTGTGTCGCAGTGACTGGGGGGGATGTGTGTCGGAGTGACTGGGGGGGATGTGTGTCGGAGTGACTGGGGGTGGGTGTGTGTCGGAGTGACTGGGGTGGCATGTGTCGTAATGACTGGGGGAGTGTGTGTGGGAGTGACTGGGGGTGGTGTGTTGGAGTGACTTGGGGGGTGTTTGTCGGATTGACTGGTGGGGTGGTGGTGTCGGAGTGACTGGAGGGGGTGTGTGTGTCGGAGTGACTGGGGTGGGTGTGTCGGAGTGACTGGGGGGCCGTGTCAAAGTGAATGGTGGGGGTGTGTTTCGCAGTGACTGGGGGGGATTCCGGAGTAACGGGGGGGTGGGTCGGAGTGACTGTGGGGGCTGTCGGAGTGACTGGGGGGGTGTGTCGGAGTGAATGTGGGGGATGTCGGAGTGACAGGGGGGGGGTGTGTCGGAGTGACTGGTTCGGGGTTGTGTGTCGGAGTGACTAGGGATGTGTGTCGGAATGACTGGGGGGGGTTGAGTCGGAGTGATTGGGGGACGTGTGTCAGAGTGACTGGGGGGGGTGTCGGAGTGACTTGGGGGGATGGTGTGTCGGAGTGACTGGGGAGATTGATGTCGGAGTGACTGGGGGGGTGTGTCGGACTGACTGGGTGTGGTGTGTGTCAGAGTGACTGGGGGGGGTGTGTCGTAGTGACTGGGGGGGTGTGTCGGATTGACTTCGGGGGTGTGTGTGTCGAATTGACTGTGGGGGGTGTGTCGGAGTGACTGTGGGGGGTGTGTCGGGGTGACTGTGGGGGGTGTGTTGGATTGACTGGGGGTGGTGTGTGTCGGAGTGACTGCGGGGTTGTGTCGGAGTGACTGTGGGGGGTGTGTTGGATTGACTGGGGGGTGAGAGTGTCGGAGTGACTTGGGGGGGGTGTTGGATTGACTGGTCGGGTGTGTGTGTCGGAGTGACTGTGGGGGGGGTGTCGGAGTAACTGTGGAGGCTGTGTTTCAGAGTGACTGGGGTGTGTCGGAGTGACTGGTGGGGGTGTGTGTCAGAGTGACTGGGGGGGTGAGTTGGAGTGACTGGGGGTGGTGTGTCGGAGTGACTGGGGAGGGTGTGTGTCAGAGTGACGGGGGGGGTGTCGGAGTGACGGGGGGGTTTCGGAGTGACTGGCGGGGGATGTGTGTCGGAGTGACTGGGGGTGGGTGTGTGTCGGAGTGACTGGAGTGGGGTGTGTCGTAATGACTGGGGGAGTGTGTGTGGGAGTGACTGGGGCTGGTGTGTTGGAGTGACATGGGGGGTGTTTGTCGGAGTGACTGGTGGGGGGGGTGTCGGAGTGACTGGGGGTGTGTGTGTGTTGGAGTGACTGGGGTGGGTGTGTCGGAGTGACTGGGGGGTGTATGTCAAAGTGAATGGTGGGGGTGTGTGTCGCAGTGACTGGGGGGGGGTTTCGGAGTAATGGGGGGTGTCGGAGTGACTGGGGCGGCTGTCGTAGTGACTGGGGGGGGTCTGTGTCGGAGTGATGGTGAGGGTGTGTGTCGGAGTGACTGGTGCGGGGTTGTGCGTCGGAGTGACTAGGGATGTGTGTCGGAATGATTCGGAGGGTTTGTCTCGGAGTGATTGGGGGAGGTGTGTCGGAGTGACTGGGGGTGTGTGTCGGAGTGACTTGGCGGGGGCTGTGTCGGAGTGACTGGGGAGATTGATGTCGGAGTGACTGTGGGGTGTGTGTGTCGGAGTTTCTGGGGCTGGTGTGTGTGTGTCAGAGTGACTGGGGGGGTGTGTCGGAGTGACTGGGGGGGTGTGTGTCGGAGTGACTGGCGGGGGCTGTGTCGGAGTGACTGGGGGGGGGTGTGTTGGAGTGACTGGGGGGGGCTGTGTCGGAGTGACTGGGGGGGGTTGTCGGAATGACTGGTGGGATGTGTCGGAGTGATTGGGGTTGGTGTGTGTCGGAGTGACTGTGGGGTTGTGTGTGTCGGAGTGACTGCAGCGGTTGTGTTGGAATGACTGGGGGGGTGTGAGTGTTGGACTGACTGTGGGCGGTGTGTCGGAGTGACTGTGGGGTGTGTGTTGGATTGACTGGGGGGTGTGAGTGTCGGAGTGACTGGGGGGGGTGTGTGTCGGAGTGACTGGGGGGGTTGTGTGTCGGAGTGACTGGGGGCGTTGTGTGTTGGAGTGACAGGGGGTGTGTGTGTTGGAGTGACTGTGGGGGGTTTCGGAGTAACGGGGGGGGTGTCGGAGTGACTGGTGGGCTGTCGGAGTGACTGGGGGGGTGTGTGTCGGAGTGATGGTGAGGGTGTGTGTCGGAGTGACTGGTGCGGGGTTGTGCATCGGAGTGACTAGGGTTGTGTGTCGGAGTGACTGGGGGGGTGTGTCGGAGTAACTTGGGGCGGGTGTGTGTCGGAGTGCCTGGGGAGATTGACGTCGGAGTGATTGGGGGGGTGTGTGTCGCAGTGACTGGGGGGGTGTGTATCGCAGTGACTGGGGGGGATGTGTGTCGGAGTGACAGGCGGGGTGTATGTCAGAGTGACTGTGGGGTGTGTGTGTCGGAGTGACTGTGGGGGGTGTGTGTGTCGGAGTGACTTGGGGGGTGTGTGACGGAGTGACTGGGTGGATGTGTCGGAGTGACTGGGGGGGGTGTGTCGGAGTGACTGGGGGGGTGTGTGTCGGAGTGACTGGCGGGGGCTGTGTCAGAGTGACTGGTGAGGGTGGTTCGGAGTGACTGGGGGGGTGGTTCGGAGTGACTGGGAGGGTGTCGGAGTGACTGATGGGGGTGTGTGTGTTGGAGTGACTGGGGGGGTGTGTGTTTTGGAGTGACAGGGGGGTGTGTGATGCTATAACTGGGATTGGTGTGTGTCGGAGTGACTGGGGACGTTGTGTGTCGTAGTGACTCGGGGGGTGTGTGTCGGAGTAACTGGTTTGTATGTGTCGGAGTGACTGGGGGGGATGTGTGTCAGAGTGACTGGGGGGGATGTGTGTCGGAGAGACCGGGGGGGATGTGTGTCAGAGTGACTGGGGGGGGCGGTGTCGGTGTGACTGGGGGGTTTATCGGAGAGACTGGGGGGTGTGTCGGAGTGACTGGGGGGGTGCGTGTCAGAGTGACGGGGGGAGGTGTGTCGGAGTGACGGGGGGAGGTGTGTGTCGTAGTGACTGGGGGGTGTGTCCGAGTGACTGGGGGGGTGTGTCAGAGTGACTGGGGGGGTGTCGGAGTGACTGCGGGTGGGGTGTGTTGGAGTGACTGGGGTGGGTGTGTCGGAGTGACTGGGGGGGGTGTGTCAAAGTGAATGGTGGGGGTGTGTGTCGCAGTGACTGGGGGGGTTTCGGGGGGGGTGTCGGAGTGAATGTGGGGGATGTCAGAGTTACTGGGGGGGGGTGTGTCGGAGTGACTGCTGCGGGGTTGTGCGTCGGAGTGACTAGGGGTGTGTGTCGGAGTGACTGGGGGGGTGTGTGTCGGAATGACTGGGGGGGTTGTGTCGGAGTGATTGGGGGGGTGTGTGTCGGAGTGACTGCTGCGGGGTTGTGCGTCGGAGTGACTAGGGATGTGTGTCGGAATGACTGGGGGGATTGTGTCAGAGTGATTGGGGGACGTGTGTCGGAGTGACTGGGGGGGTGTGTCGGAGTGACTTGGGGGGAGGGTGTGTCGGAGTGACTGGGGAGATTGATGTCGGAGTGACTGGGGGTCGTGTGTGTCGGAGTGACTGGGGGGGGTGTGTCGTAGTTACTGGGTGTGTGTGTGTGTCGGCGTGACTGCGGGGATTGTGTCGGAGTGACTGGGGGGGTGTGTGTTGGATTGACTGGGGGGTGTGTGTGTCGGAGTGACTGGGGGGGTGTGTCGGAGTGACTGTGGGGTGTGTGTTGGATTGACTGGGGGGTGTGTCGGAGTGACTGTGGGGTGTGTGTTGGATTGACTGGGGGGTGTGAGTGTCGGAGTGACTGGGGGGGGTGTGTGTCGGAGTGACTGGGGGGGTTGTGTGTCGGAGTGACTGGGGGTGTTGTGTGTCGGAGTGACAGGGGGTGTGTGTGTCGGAGTGACTGCGGGGGGTTTCGGAGTAACGGGGGGGGTGTCGGAGTGACTGGTGGGCTGTCGGAGTGACTGGGGGGGTGTGTGTCGGATTGATGGTGAGGGTGTGTGTCGGAGTGACTGGTGCGGGGTTGTGCATCGGAGTGACTAGGGATGTGTGTCGGAGTGATTGGGGGGGTGTGTCGGACTAACTTGGGGCGGGTGTGTGTCGGAGTGCCTGGGGAGATTGACGTCGGAGTGATTGGGGGGGTGTGTGTCGCAGTGACTGGGGGGGTGTGTGTCGCAGTGACTGGGGGGGATGTGTGTCGGAGTGACAGGCGGGGTGTATGTCAGAGTGACTGTGGGGGGTGTGTGTGTGTCGGAGTGACTTGGGGGGTGTGTGTCGGAGTCACTGGGTGGATGTGTCGGAGTGACTGGGGGGGTGTGTGTCGGAGTGACTGGCGGGGGCTGTGTCAGAGTGACTGGTGAGGGTGGTTCGGAGTGACTGGGGGGGTGGTTCGGAGTGACTGGGAGGGTGTCGGAGTGACTGATGGGGGTGTGTGTGTTGGAGTGACTGGGGGGGTGTGTGTTTTGGAGTGACAGGGGGGTGTGTGATGCTATAACTGGGAGGGGTGTGTGTCGGAGAGACTGGGGACGTTGTGTGTCGTAGTGACTCGGGGGGTGTGTGTCGGAGTGACTGGTTTGTATGTGTCGGAGTGACTGGGGGGGATGTGTGTCGGAGTGACTGGGGGGGATGTGTGTCGGAGTGACCGGGGGGGATGTGTGTCAGAGTGACTGGGGGGGGGCGGTGTCGGTGTGACTGGGGGGTTTATCGGAGAGACTGGGGGGTGTGTCGGAGTGACTGGGGGGGTGCGTGTCAGAGTGACGGGGGGAGGTGTGTCGGAGTGACGGGGGGAGGTGTGTGTCGTAGTGACTGGGGGCTGTGTGTCGGAGTGACTGGGGGGGTGTGTGTCAGAGTGACTGGGGGGGGTGTGTCGGTGTGACTGGGGTGGTGTGTCGGAGTGACTGGGGGGTGTGTGTCGGAGTGACTGGGGGGGTGTGTCGGAGTGACTGGAGGGGTGAGTCGGTGTGACTGGGGGGGGGGTGTGTCGGAGAGACTGGGGGGGGTGTGTCGGATTGATTGGCGGGTTGTGTCAGAGTGACTGGGGGGTGTGTTTCGGAGTGTCGAGGGGGAGGTGTGTCGAAGCGACTTGGGGTGAGGGGATGTGTCGGAGTGACTGGGGAGGTTTATGTCGGAGTGACTGGGGGGGAGTGTGTCGGAGTGACTGGGGGGGTTTATGTCGGAGTGACTGGGAGGGGCTGTATGTCGGAATGATTGTGGGGTGTGTGTGTCGGAGTGACTGGGGGGGTTGTGTGTGTCGGAGTGACTGCGGGGGGTGTGTTGGAGTGACTGGGGGGTGTGTCGGAGTGACTGGGGGGGGTGTCGGAGTGACTGGGGGGTGTGTGTGTCGGAGTGACTGGGGTGGGTGTGTCGGAGTGAATGGTGGGGGTGTGTGTCGCAGTGACTGGGGGGGTTTCGGGGGGGGTGTCGGAGTGAATGTGGGGGATGTCAGAGTTACTGGGGGGGGGTGTGTCGGAGTGACTGGTGCGGGGTTGTGCGTCGGAGTGACTAGGGATGTGTGTCGGAATGACTGGGGGGGTTGTGTCGGAGTGATTTGGGGACGTGTGTCGGAATGACTTGGGGGGGTGTGTCAGAGTGACTTGGGGGGAGTGTGTGTCGGAGTGACTGGGGAGATTGATGTCGGAGTGATTGGGGGGGTGTGTGTCGGAGTGACTGGGGGGGTGTGTGTCGGAGTGACTGGGGGGGGTGTGTCAGAGTGACTGGTGGAGTGTGTCGGAGTGACTGGGGGTGGTGTGTGTCAGAGTGACTGGGGGGGGTGTGTCGTAGTGACTGGGGGTGTGTGTGTGTCGGAGTGACTGGGGGGGGGTGTGTCGGATTGACTGGGGGGGTGTGTGTGTGTCGGAGTGACTGTGGGGGGTGTGTCGGATTGACTGGGGGGGTGTGTGTGTCGGAGTGACTGTGGGGGGTGTGTCGGATTGACTGGGGGGGTGTGTGTGTGTCGGAGTGACTGTGGGGGGTGTGTCGGATTGACTGGGGGGGTGTGTGTGTCGGAGTGACTGTGGGGGGTGTGTCGGATTGACTGGGGGGGGGTGTGTCGGATTGATTGGGGGGTGTGTGTGTCGGATTGACGGGGGGGGGGGTGTGTGTCGGATTGACTGGGGGATTGTGTGTGTCGGATTGACTGGTGGGGGGTGTGTCGGAGTGACTGTGGGGGGTGTGTCGGAGTGACTGTGGGGGTGTGTCGGATTGACTGGGGGGGTGTGTGTGTCGGCGTGACTGTGGGGGTTGTGTTGGATTGACTGGGGGGTGTGTGTGTCAGATTGACTGGGGGTGATGTGTGTCGGAGTGACTGCGGGGATGGTGTCGGATTGATTGGGGGGGTGTGTGTGTCAGAGTGACTAGGGGGGTGTGTCGGAGTGACTTGGGGGGGATGTCGGAGTGACTGGGGGATGTATCAGAGTGACTGGGGGGTGTGTCGGAGTGACTGGCGGGGTGTGTCGGAGTGACTGGGGGCGGTGTGTCGGAGTGACTTGGGGTGAGGGGATGTGTCGGAGTGAGTGGGGAGGTTTATGTCGGAGTGACTGGGGGGGAGTGTGTCGGAGTGACTGGGGGGGTTTATGTCGGAGTGACTGGGGGGGGTGTATGTCGGAATGATTGTGGGGTGTGTGTGTCGGAATGACTGGGGGGGGGTTGTGTGTGTCGGAGTGACTGCGGGGGGTGTGTTGGAGTGACTGGGGGGTGTGTCGGAGTGACTGGGGGGGTGTGTCGGAGTGACTGGGGGGTGTGTCGGAGTGACTGGGGGGGTGTTTGTCGGAGTGACTGGGGGGGTGAGTGGGAGTGACTTGGGGGGTGTGTGTGTCGGAGTGACTGGGGTGGGTGTGTTGGAGTGACTGGGGGGTGTGTCGGAGTGACTGGGGGGGTGTGTCGGAGTGACTGGGGGGGTGAGTGGGAGTGACTTGGGGGGTGTGTGTGTCGGAGTGACTGGGGTGGGTGTGTCGGAGTGACTGGGGGGGGTGTGTCAAAGTGAATGGTGGGGGTGTGTGTCGCAGTGACTGGGGGGGTTTCGGGGGGGGTGTCGGAGTGAATGTGGGGGATGTCAGAGTTACTGGGGGGGGTTGTGTCGGAGTGACTGGTGCGGGGTTGTGCGTCGGAGTGACTAGGGATGTGTGTCGGAATGACTGGGGGGGTTGTGTCAGAGTGATTGGGGGACGTGTGTCGGAGTGACTGGGGGGGTGTATCGGAGTGACTTGGGGGGAGGGTGTGTCGGAGTGACTGGGGAGATTGATGTCGGAGTGACTGGGGAGGTGGGTGTCGGATTGACTGGAGGGGTGTGTGTCGGAGTGACTGTGGGGGGAGTGTCGGATTGACAGGGGGAGGGTGTGTCGGAGTGACTGTGGGGGGTGTGTCGGATTGTCTCGGGGGGTGTGTGTGTCTGATTGACTGGGGGGGGGATGTGTCGTAGTGACTGGGGGGGTGTGTGTGTCGGAGTGACTGCGGTGGTTGTGTCGGATTGACTGGGGGGGTGTGTGTGTCGGAGTGACTGTGGGGGGTGTGTCGGATTGTCTGGGGGGGTGTGTGTGTCGGATTGACTGGGGGGGGGATGTGTCGTAGTGCCAGGGGGTGTGTGTGTGTCAGAGTGACTGTGGTGGTTGTGTCGGATTGACTGGGGGGGTGTGTGTGTCGGAGTGACTGTGGGGGGTGTGTCGGAGTGACTGGGGGGGTGTGTGTCGGATTGACTGGAGGGGTGTGTGTCGGAGTGACTGGGGGGCGTGTGTCAGAGTGACTGGTGGGGTGTGTCGGAGTGACTGGGGGTGGTGTGTGTCGGAGTGACTGGGGGGGGTGTGTCGTAGTTACTGGGGGTGTGTGTGTGTCGGCGTGACTGCGGGGATTGTGTCGGATTGACTGGGGGGGTGTGTGTGTCGGAGTGACTGTGGGGGGTGTGTCGGATTGACTGGGGGGGGTGTGTCGGAGTGACTGTGGGGGGTGTGTCGGATTGACTGGGGGGGTGTGTGTGTCGGATTGACTGGGGGGGTGTGTGTGTCGGCGCGACTGTGGCGGTTGTGTTGGATTGACTGGGGGGTGTGTGTGTCGGATTCACTGGGGGGGTGTGTGTCGGAGTGACTGTGGGGGTTGTGTCGGATTGACTGGGGGGGGATGTTTCGTAGTGCCAGGGGGTGTTTGTGTGTCGGAGTGACTGCGGCGGTTGTGTCGGATTGACTGTGGGGGGTGTGTGTGTCGGATTGACTGTTGGGGGTGTGTCGGATTGACTGGGGTGGTGTGTGTGTCGGCGTGACTGTGGGGGGTGTGTTGGATAGACTGGGGGTTGTGAGTGTCGGAGTGACTGGCGGGGGTGTGTCGGAGTGACTGGGGGCGTTGTGTATCGGAGTGACTGGGGGGATGTGAAATGGAGGAACTGGGAGGTGGGTGGGTCAGAGTGACGGGGGGGGAGTGTGCGTCGGAGTGACTGGGGGGATGTGTCGGAGTGACTGGTGAGGTGTATGTCGGATTGACTGCGGTGGTGTGTCGTAGTGACTGGGGGGGTGTGTCGGAGTGACTGTGGGGGTGTGTTGGAGTGACTGGGGGGGTGTGTCGGAGTGACTGTGGAGTTGTGTCGGAGTGACTGGGGGGGGTGTGTGTGTGTCGGAGTGACTGGGGGGATGTGTCGGAGTGACTGGGGGGGTGTGTGTCGGAGTGACTGGCGGGGGCTGTGTCAGAGTGACTGGTGAGGGTGGTTTGGAGTGACTGGGGGGGTGCTTCAGAGTGACTGGGAGGGTGTCGGTGTGACTGATGGGGGTGTGTGTGTTGGAGTGACTGGGGGGGTGATGTGTTTTGGAGTGACAGGGAGATGTGTGTCGCTGTAACTGGGAGGGGTGTGTGTCAGAGTGACTGAGGGTGTTGTGTGTCGTAGTGACTCGGGGGGTGTGCGGCGGAGTGACTGGTGGTGTATGTGTCGGAGTGACTGGGGGGGATGTGTGTCGGAGTGACTGGGGGGGTGTGTTGGAGTGACTGTGGGGGGTGTGTGTCGGAGTGACGGGGGGGGGTGTGTCGGAGTGACTGGGGGGTGTGTGTGTCGGAGTGACTGGGGGGGAGTGAGTCGGAGTGAAGGGGGGCTGTGTCAGAGTGACTGGGTGTGGTGTGTGTCGGAGTTACGTTGTGGGGGTGTTTCGGAGTGACTGTGGGGGTGTGTGTCGGATTGACTGTGGGGGGTGTGTCGGAGTGACTGTGGGAGCTGTGTCGGAGTGACTGTGGGGGGTGTGTCGGATTGACTGGGGGGGTGTGTGTGTCGGCGTGACTGTGGGGGGTGTGTTGGATAGACTGGGGGTTGTGAGTGTCGGAGTGACTGGCGGGGGTGTGTCGGAGTGACTGGGGGGGTTGTGTATCGGAGTGACTGAGGGGGTGTGAAATGGAGGAACTGGGAGGTGGGTGGGTCAGAGTGACGGGGGGGGAGTGTGCGTCGGAGTGACTGGGGGATGTGTCGGAATGACTGGTGAGGTGTATGTCGGAGTGACTGGGGGGGTGTGTCGTAGTGACTGGGGGGGTGTGTTGGAGTGACTGTGGGGGGTGTGTCGGATTGACTGGGGGTTGTGAGTGTCGGAGTGACTGGCGGGGGTGTGTGTGTCGGATTGACTGTGGGGGGTGTGTCGGAGTGACTGTGGGATGTGTGTCGGATTGACTGTGGGGGGTGTGTCGGAGTGACTGTGGGGGGTGTGTCGGAGTGACTGTGGGGGGTGTGTCGGAGTGACTGTGGGGGGTGTGTCGGATTGACTGTGGGGGGTGTGTCGGATTTACTGTGGGGGGTGTGTCGGAGTGACTGTGGGGGGTGTGTCGGAGTGACTGTGGGAGCTGTGTCGGATTGACTGGGGGGGTGTGTGTGTCGGCGTGACTGTGGGGGCTGCGTTGGATTGACTGGGGTTTGTGAGTGTCGGAGTGACTGGCGGGGGTGTGTCGGACTGACTGGGGGGGTTGTGTATCGGAGTGACTGGGGGGGGTGTGAAATGGAGGAACTGGGAGGTGGGTGGGTCAGAGTGAGGGGGGGGAGTGTGCGTCGGATTGACTGCGGTGGTGTGTCGGAGTGACTGTGGGGTTGTGTTGGAGTGACTGGGGGGGTGTGTCGGAGTGACTGTGGGGGTGTGTTGGAGTGACTGGGGGGGTGTGTCGGAGTGACTGTGGGGGTGTGTTGGAGTGACTGGGGGGGTGTGTTGTAGTGACTGTGGGGTTGTGTCGGAGTGACTGGGGGGGGTGTGTGTGTGTCGGAGTGACTGGGGGGATGTGTCGGAGTGACTGGGGGGGTGTGTGTCGGAGTGACTGGGGGGGATGTGTGTCAGAATGACTGGGGGGGGGGGGGGTGTGTCGGAGTGACTGGGGGGGTGTGTTGGAGTGACTGTGGGGATGTGTCGGAGTGACTGGGGGGGTGTGTGTCGGGGTGACTGGCGGGGGCTGTGTCAGAGTGACTGGTGAGGGTGGTTCGGAGTGACTGGGGGGGTGGTTCGGAGTGACTGGGAGGGTGTCGGAGTGACTGATGGGGGTGTGTGTGTTGGAGTCACTGGGGGGGTGATGTGTTTTGGGGTGACAGGGTGGTGCGTGTCGCTGTAACTGGGAGGGGTGTGTGTCGGAGTGACTGGGGGTGTTGTGTGTCGTAGTGACTCGGGGGGTGTGCGGCAGAGTGACTGGGGGTGTATGTGTCGGAGTGACTGGGGGGGATGTGTGTCGGAGTGACTGGGGGGGATGTGTGTCGGAGTGACCGGGGGGGTGTGTGTCGGAGTAACCGGGGGGGATGTGTGTCAGAGTGACTGGGAGGGGGGGGTATGTCGGAGTGACTGTGGGGGTGTGTTGGAGTGACTGGGGGGGTGTGTTGGAGTGACTGTGGGGTTGTGTCGGAGTGACTGGGGGGATGTGTCGGAGTGACTGGGGGGGTGTGTGTCGGAGTGACTGGCGGGGGCTGTGTCAGAGTGACTGGTGAGGGTGGTTCGGAGTGACTGGGGGGGTGGTTCGGAGTGACTGATGGGGGTGTGTGTGTCGGAGTGACTGGGGGGGTGTGTGTTTTGGAGTCACAGGGGGGTGCGTGTCGCTGTAACTGGGAGGGGTGTGTGTCAGAGTGACTGGGGGTGTTGTGTGTCGTAGTGACTCGGGGGGTATGTGTCGGAGTGACTGGGGGGGATGTGTGTCGGAGTGACTGGGGGGGATGTGTGTCGGAGTGACCGGGGGGGATGTGTGTCAGAGTGACTGGGGGGGTGGTGTCGGAGTGACTGTGGGGGTGTGTCGGATTGACTGGGGAGGTGTGTGTGTCGGATTGACTGTTGGGGGTGTGTCGGAGTGACTGTGGGTGGTGTGTGTCGGAGTGACTGGGGGGGCTGTGTGTCGGAGTGACTGGGGGGTGTGTGTGTCGGAGTGACTGGGGCGGAGTGTGTCGGAGTGAAGGGGGGCTGTGTCAGAGTGACTGGGTGTGGTGTGTGTCGGAGTTACGTTGTGGGGGTGTTTCGGAATGACTGTGGGGGTGTGTTTTGGATTGACTGTGGGGGGTGTGTCGGAATAACTGTGGGAGCTGTGTCGGAGTGACTGTGGGGGGTGTGTCGGAGCGACTGTGGGGGGTGTGTCGGATTGACTGGGGGGGTGTGTGTGTCGGCGTGACTGTGGGGGGTGTGTTGGATAGACTGGGGGTTGTGAGTGTCGGAGTGACTGGCGGGGGTGTGTCGGAGTGACTGGGGGGGTTGTGTATCGGAGTGACTGGGGGGGTGTGAAATGGAGGAACTGGGAGGTGGGTGGGTCAGAGTGACGGGGGGGGAGTGTGCGTCGGAGTGACTGGGGGATGTGTCGGAGTGACTGGTGAGGTGTATGTCGGAGTGACTGGGGGGGTGTGTCGTAGTGACTAGGGGGGTGTGTTGGAGTGACTGTGGGGGGTGTGTCGGATTGACTGGGGGTTGTGAGTGTCGGAGTGACTGGCGGGGGTGTGTGTGTCGGATTGACTGTGGGGGGTGTGTCGGAGTGACTGTGGGATGTGTGTCGGATTGACTGTGGGGGGTGTGTCGGAGTGACTGTGGGGGGTGTGTCGGAGTGACTGTGGGGGGTGTGTCGGAGTGACTGTGGGGGGTGTGTCGGATTGACTGTGGGGGGTGTGTCGGAGTGACTGTGGGGGGTGTGTCGGAGTGACTGTGGGGGGGGTGTCGGATTGACTGTGGGGGGTGTGTCGGATTGACTGTGGGGGGTGTGTCGGAGTGACTGTGGGGGGTGTGTCGGAGTGACTGTGGGAGCTGTGTCGGATTGACTGGGGGGGTGTGTGTGTCGGCGTGACTGTGGGGGCTCCGTTGGATTGACTGGGGGTTGTGAGTGTCGGAGTGACTGGCGGGGGTGTGTCGGACTGACTGGGGGGGTTGTGTATCGGAGTGACTGGGGGGGTGTGAAATGGAGGAACTGGGAGGTGGGTGGGTCAGAGTGAGGGGGGGGAGTGTGCGTCGGAGTGACTGGGGGGATGTGTCGGAGTGACTGGTGAGGTGTATGTCGGATTGACTGCGGTGGTGTGTCATAGTGACTGGGGGGGTGTGTCGGAGTGACTGTGGGGGTGTGTTGGAGTGACTGGGGGGGTGTGTTGTAGTGACTGTGGGGTTGTGTCGGAGTGACTGGGGGGGGTGTGTGTGTGTCGGAGTGACTGGGGGGATGTGTCGGAGTGACTGGGGGTGTGTGTGTCGGAGTGACTGGGGGGGATGTGTGTCGGAGTGACTGGGCGGGATGTGTGTCGGAGTGACCGGGGGGGATGTGTGTCGGAGTGACTGGGGGCGGTGTGTGTGTCGGAGTGACTGGGGGGTGTGTCGGAGTGACTGTGGGGGTTGTGTCAGATTGACTGGGGGGGTGTGTGTGTCGGAGTGACTGTGGGGGGTGTGTCGGATTGACTGGGGGGTGGTGTGTCGGAGTGACTGTGGGGGGTGTGTCGGATTGTCTGGGGGGGTGTGTGTGTCTGATTGACTGGGGGGTGGATGTGTCGTAGTGCCAGGGGGTGTGTGTGTGTCGGAGTGACTGCGGTATTTGTGTCGGAATGACTGGGGGGGTGTGTGTGTCGGAGTGACTGTGGGCGGTGTGTCGGATTGTCTGGGGGGGTGTGTATCGGATTGACTGTGGGGGGTGTGTCGGAGTGACTGTGGGGGGTGTGTCGGATTGTCTGGGGGGGTGTGTGTGTCGGATTGACTGGGGGGGGATGTGTCGTAGTGCCAGGGGGTGTGTGTGTGTCGGAGTGACTGCGGTGGTTGTGTCGGATTGACTGGGGGGGTGTGTGTGTCGGAGTGACTGTGGGGGCTGTGTCGGATTGACTGGGGGGGTGTGTGTGTCGGAGTGACTGCGGCGGTTGTGTCGGATTGACTGGGGGGGTGTGTGTCGGATTGACTGTGGGGGGTGTGTCGGAGTGACTGTGGGAGCTGTGTCGGAGTGACTGTGGGAGCTGTGTCGGAGTGACTGTGGGGGGTGTGTCGGAGTGACTGTGGGGGGTGTGTCGGAGTGACTGTGGGAGCTGTGTCGGAGTGACTGGGGGGGTGTGTGTGTCGGCGTGACTGTGGGGGGTGTGTTGGATAGACTGGGGGTTGTGAGTGTCGGAGTGACTGGCGGGGGTGTGTCGGAGTGACTGGGGGGGTTGTGTATCGGAGTGACTGGGGGGGTGTGAAATGGAGGAACTGGGAGGTGGGTGGGTCAGAGTGACGGGGGTGGAGCGTGCGTCGGAGTGACTGGGGGATGTGTCGGAGTGACTGGTGAGGTGTATGTCGGAGTGACTGGGGGGGTGTGTCGTAGTGACTGGGGGGGTGTGTTGGAGTGACTGGGGGGTGTGTCAGAGTGACTGGGGGTGTTGTGTGTCGTAGTGACTCGGGGGGTATGTGTCGGAGTGACTGGGGGGGATGTGTGTCGGAGTGACTGTGGGTGGTGTGTGTCGGAGTGACTGGGGGGGCTGTGTGTCGGAGTGACTGGGGGGTGTGTGTGTCGGAGTGACTGGGGCGGAGTGTGTCGGAGTGAAGGGGGGCTGTGTCAGAGTGACTGGGTGTGGTGTGTGTCGGAGTTACGTTGTGGGGGTGTTTCGGAATGACTGTGGGGGTGTGTTTTGGATTGACTGTGGGGGGTGTGTCGGAATAACTGTGGGAGCTGTGTCGGAGTGACTGTGGGGGGTGTGTCGGAGCGACTGTGGGGGGTGTGTCGGATTGACTGGGGGGGTGTGTGTGTCGGCGTGACTGTGGGGGGTGTGTTGGATAGACTGGGGGTTGTGAGTGTCGGAGTGACTGGCGGGGGTGTGTCGGAGTGACTGGGGGGGTTGTGTATCGGAGTGACTGGGGGGGTGTGAAATGGAGGAACTGGGAGGTGGGTGGGTCAGAGTGACGGGGGGGGAGTGTGCGTCGGAGTGACTGGGGGATGTGTCGGAGTGACTGGTGAGGTGTATGTCGGAGTGACTGGGGGGGTGTGTCGTAGTGACTGGGGGGGTGTGTTGGAGTGACTGTGGGGGGTGTGTCGGATTGACTGGGGGTTGTGAGTGTCGGAGTGACTGGCGGGGGTGTGTGTGTCGGATTGACTGTGGGGGGTGTGTCGGAGTGACTGTGGGATGTGTGTCGGATTGACTGTGGGGGGTGTGTCGGAGTGACTGTGGGGGGTGTGTCGGAGTGACTGTGGGGGGTGTGTCGGAGTGACTGTGGGGGGTGTGTCGGATTGACTGTGGGGGGTGTGTCGGAGTGACTGTGGGGGGTGTGTCGGAGTGACTGTGGGGGGTGTGTCGGAGTGACTGTGGGGGGGGTGTCGGATTGACTGTGGGGGGTGTGTCGGATTGACTGTGGGGGGTGTGTCGGAGTGACTGTGGGGGGTGTGTCGGAGTGACTGTGGGAGCTGTGTCGGATTGACTGGGGGGGTGTGTGTGTCGGCGTGACTGTGGGGGCTCCGTTGGATTGACTGGGGGTTGTGAGTGTCGGAGTGACTGGCGGGGGTGTGTCGGACTGACTGGGGGGGTTGTGTATCGGAGTGACTGGGGGGGTGTGAAATGGAGGAACTGGGAGGTGGGTGGGTCAGAGTGAGGGGGGGGAGTGTGCGTCGGAGTGACTGGGGGGATGTGTCGGAGTGACTGGTGAGGTGTATGTCGGATTGACTGCGGTGGTGTGTCATAGTGACTGGGGGGGTGTGTCGGAGTGACTGTGGGGGTGTGTTGGAGTGACTGGGGGGGTGTGTTGTAGTGACTGTGGGGTTGTGTCGGAGTGACTGGGGGGGGTGTGTGTGTGTCGGAGTGACTGGGGGGATGTGTCGGAGTGACTGGGGGTGTGTGTGTCGGAGTGACTGGGGGGGATGTGTGTCGGAGTGACTGGGCGGGATGTGTGTCGGAGTGACCGGGGGGGATGTGTGTCGGAGTGACTGGGGGCGGTGTGTGTGTCGGAGTGACTGGGGGGTGTGTCGGAGTGACTGTGGGGGTTGTGTCAGATTGACTGGGGGGGTGTGTGTGTCGGAGTGACTGTGGGGGGTGTGTCGGATTGACTGGGGGGTGGTGTGTCGGAGTGACTGTGGGGGGTGTGTCGGATTGTCTGGGGGGGTGTGTGTGTCTGATTGACTGGGGGGTGGATGTGTCGTAGTGCCAGGGGGTGTGTGTGTGTCGGAGTGACTGCGGTATTTGTGTCGGAATGACTGGGGGGGTGTGTGTGTCGGAGTGACTGTGGGCGGTGTGTCGGATTGTCTGGGGGGGTGTGTATCGGATTGACTGTGGGGGGTGTGTCGGAGTGACTGTGGGGGGTGTGTCGGATTGTCTGGGGGGGTGTGTGTGTCGGATTGACTGGGGGGGGATGTGTCGTAGTGCCAGGGGGTGTGTGTGTGTCGGAGTGACTGCGGTGGTTGTGTCGGATTGACTGGGGGGGTGTGTGTGTCGGAGTGACTGTGGGGGCTGTGTCGGATTGACTGGGGGGGTGTGTGTGTCGGAGTGACTGCGGCGGTTGTGTCGGATTGACTGGGGGGGTGTGTGTCGGATTGACTGTGGGGGGTGTGTCGGAGTGACTGTGGGAGCTGTGTCGGAGTGACTGTGGGAGCTGTGTCGGAGTGACTGTGGGGGGTGTGTCGGAGTGACTGTGGGGGGTGTGTCGGAGTGACTGTGGGAGCTGTGTCGGAGTGACTGGGGGGGTGTGTGTGTCGGCGTGACTGTGGGGGGTGTGTTGGATAGACTGGGGGTTGTGAGTGTCGGAGTGACTGGCGGGGGTGTGTCGGAGTGACTGGGGGGGTTGTGTATCGGAGTGACTGGGGGGGTGTGAAATGGAGGAACTGGGAGGTGGGTGGGTCAGAGTGACGGGGGTGGAGCGTGCGTCGGAGTGACTGGGGGATGTGTCGGAGTGACTGGTGAGGTGTATGTCGGAGTGACTGGGGGGGTGTGTCGTAGTGACTGGGGGGGTGTGTTGGAGTGACTGTGGGGGGTGTGTCGGATTGACTGGGGGTTGTGAGTGTCGGAGTGACTGGCGGGGGTGTGTGTGTCGGATTGACTGTGGGGGGTGTGTCGGAGTGACTGTGGGATGTGTGTCGGATTGACTGTGGGGGGTGTGTCGGAGTGACTGTGGGGGGTGTGTCGGAGTGACTGTGGGGGGTGTGTCGGAGTGACTGTGGGGGGTGTGTCGGATTGACTGTGGGGGGTGTGTCGGAGTGACTGTGGGGGGTGTGTCGGAGTGACTGTGGGGGGTGTGTCGGAGTGACTGTGGGGGGTGTGTCGGATTGACTGTGGGGGGTGTGTCGGATTGACTGTGGGGGGTGTGTCGGAGTGACTGTGGGGGGTGTGTCGGAGTGACTGTGGGAGCTGAGTCGGATTGACTGGGGGGGTGTGTGTGTCGGCGTGACTGTGGGGGCTGCGTTGGATTGACTGGGGGTTGTGAGTGTCGGAGTGACTGGCGGGGGTGTGTCGGACTGACTGGGGGGGTTGTGTATCGGAGTGACTGGGGGGGTGTGAAATGGAGGAACTGGGTGGTGGGTGGGTCAGAGTGAGGGGGGGGAGTGTGCGTCGGAGTGACTGGGGGGATGTGTCGGAGTGACTGGTGAGGTGTATGTCGGATTGACTGTGGTGGTGTGTCATAGTGACTGGGGCGGTGTGTCGGAGTGACTGTGGGGGTGTGTTGGAGTGACTGGGGGGGTGTGTTGTAGTGACTGTGGGGTTGTGTCGGAGTGACTGGGGGGGGTGTGTGTGTGTCGGAGTGACTGGGGGGATGTGTCGGAGTGACTGGGGGTGTGTGTGTCGGAGTGACTGGGGGGGATGTGTGTCGGAGTGACTGGGGGGGATGTGTGTCGGAGTGACTGTGGGGGGTGTGTCGGATTGACTGGGGGGGCGTGTGTGTAGGATTGACTGGGGGGGGATGTATCGTAGTGCCAGGGTGTGTGTCTGTGTCGGAGTGACTGCGGCGGTTGTGTCGGATTGATTGGGGGGGTGTGTGTGCCGGATTGACTGTGGGGGGTGTGTCGGAGTGACTGGGGGGGGTGTGTCGGATTGACTGGGGGGGGTGTGTGTGTTGGAGTGACTGTGGGGGGTGTGTCGGATTGACTGGGGTGGGGTGTGTGTGTCGGATTGACTGTGGGGATTGTGTCGGATTGACTGGGGGGGTGTGTGTGTCGGATTGACTGGGGGGGGTGTGTGTGTCGGATTGACTGTGGGGATTGTGTCGGATTGACTGGGGGTGTGTGTGTGTCGGAGTGACTGTGGGGGGTGGGTCGGATTGACTGGGGGGGGTGTGTCGGAGTTACTGTGGGGGGTGTGTCGGAGTGACTGGCCGGGGCTGTGTCAGAGTGACTGGTGAGGGTGGTTTGGAGTGACTGGGGGGGTGGTTCAGAGTGACTGGGAGGGTGTCGGAGTGACTGATGGGGGTGTGTGTGTTGGAGTGACTGGGGGGGTGATGTGTTTTGGAGTGACAGGGAGATGTGTGTCGCTGTAACTGGGAGGGGTGTGTGTCAGAGTGACTGAGGGTGTTGTGTGTCGTAGTGACTCGGGGGGTGTGTGTCGGAGTGACTGGGGGTGATGTGTGTCGGAGTGACTGGGGGGGATGTGTGTCGGAGTGACCGGGGGGGATGTGTGTCGGAGTGACTGGGGGGGATGTGTGTCGGAGTGACTGGGGGGGTGTGTGTCGGAGTGACTGGGGGTGATGTGTGTCGGAGTGACTGGGGGGGATGTGTGTCGGAGTGACTGGGGGGGGGGGTGTCGCAGTGACTGTGGGTGTGTGTCGGATTGACTGGGGGGGTGTGTGTGTCGGATTGACTGTTGGGGGTGTGTCGGATTGACTGGGGGGGTGTGTGTGTCGGCGTGACTGTGGGGGGAGTGTTGGATAGACTGGGGGTTGTGAGTGTCGGAGTGACTGGCGGGGGTGTGTCGGAGTGACTGGGGGGGCTTGTGTATCGGAGTGACTGGGGGGGTGTGAAATGGAGGAACTGGGAGGTGGGTGGGTCAGAGTGACGGGGGGGGGAGTGTGCGTCGGACTGACTGGGGGGATGTGTCGTAGTGACTGGTGAGGTGTATGTCGGATTGACTGCGGTGGTGTGTCGTAGTGACTGGGGGGGTGTGTTGGAGTGACTGTGGGGTTGTGTCGGAGTGACTGGGGGGGGTGTGTGTGTGTCGGAGTGACTGCGGTGGTTGTGTCGGATTGACTGGGGGGGTGTGTGTGTCAGAGTGACTGTGGGGGCTGTGTCGGTTTGACTGGGGGGGTGTGTGTGTCGGAGTGACTGTGGGGGGTGTGTCGGTGTGACTGGGGGGGTGTGTGTCGGATTGACTGGAGGGGTGTGTGTCGGAGTGACTGGGGGGCGTGTGTCAGAGTGACTGGTGGGCTGTGTCGGAGTGACTGGGGGTGGTGTGTGTCGGAGTGACTGGGGGGGGTGTGTCGTAGTGACAGGGGGGGTGTGTGTGTCGGTGCGACTGTGGGGGTTGTGTTGGATTGACTGGGGGGTGTGTGTGTCGGATTGACTGGGGGTGGTGTGTGTCGGAGTGACTGTGGGAGTGTGTGTCGGATTGAGTGGGGGGGGCATGTTTCGTAGTGCCAGGGGGTGTGTGTGTGTCGGAGTGACTGCGGCAGTTTTGTCGGATTGACTGGGGGGGTGTGTGTGTCGGATTGACTGGGGGGGTGTGTGTGTCGGATTGACTGTTGGGGGTGTGTCGGATTGACTGGGGGGGTGTGTGTGTCGGAGTGACTGTGGGGGGTGTGTCGGATTGACTGTGGGGGGTGTGTCGGAGTGACTGTGGGAGCTGTGTCGGATTGACTGGGGGGGTGTGTGTGTCGGCGTGACTGTGGGGGGTGTGTTGGATAGACTGGGGGTTGTGAGTGTCGGAGTGACTGGCGGGGGTGTGTCGGAGTGACTGGGGGGGTTGTGTATCGGAGTGACTGGGGGGGTGTGAAATGGAGGAACTGGGAGGTGGGTGGGTCAGAGTGACGGGGGGGGAGTGTGCGTCGGAGTGACTGGGGGGATGTGTCGGAGTGACTGGTGAGGTGTATGTCGGAGTGACTGGGGGGGTGTGTCGGAGTGACTGTGGGGGTGTGTCGGAGTGACTGGGGGGGTGTGTCGGAATGACTGTGGGGTTGTGTCGGAGTGACTGGTGGGGGTGTGTGTGTGTCGGAGTGACTGGCGGGGGCTGTGTCAGAGTGACTGGGGGGGGGTGTGTCGGAGTCACTGGCGGGGGCTGTGTCAGAGTGACTGGTGAGGGTGGTTCGGAGTGACTGGGGGGGTGGTTCGGAGTTGCTGGGAGGGTGTCGGAGTGACTGATTGGGGGGTGTGTGTCGGAGTGACTGTGGGGGGTGTGTCGGATTGACTGGGGGGGTGTGTGTGTCGGAGTGACTGTGGGGGGTGTGTCGGAGTGACTGTGGGGGTTGTGTCGGATTGACTGGGGGGGTGTGTGTGTCGGAGTGACTGTGGGGGGTGTGTCGGATTGACTGTGGGGATTGTGTCGGATTGACTGGGGGTGTGTGTGTGTCGGAGTGACTGAGGGGGTGTGTCGGATTGACTGGGGGGGGGGTGTGTCGAAGTGACTGTGGGGGGTGTGTCGGATTGACTGGGGGGGTGTGTGTGTCGGAGTGACTGTGGGGGGTGTGTCGGAGTGACTGTGCGGGTTGTGTCGGAGTGACTGTGGGAGCTGTGTCGGAGTGACTGTGGGGGGTGTGTCGGAGCGACTGTGGGGGGTGTGTCGGATTGACTGGGGGGGTGTGTGTGTCGGCGTGACTGTGGGGGGTGTGTTGGATAGACTGGGGGTTGTGAGTGTCGGAGTGACTGGCGGGGGTGTGTCGGAGTGACTGGGGGGGTTGTGTATCGGAGTGACTGGGGGGGTGTGAAATGGAGGAACTGGGAGGTGGGTGGGTCAGAGTGACGGGGGTGGAGTGTGCGTCGGAGTGACTGGGGGATGTGTCGGAGTGACTGGTGAGGTGTATGTCGGAGTGACTGGGGGGGTGTGTCGTAGTGACTGGGGGGGTGTGTTGGAGTGACTGTGGGGGGTGTGTCGGATTGACTGGGGGTTGTGAGTGTCGGAGTGACTGGCGGGGGTGTGTGTGTCGGATTGACTGTGCGGGGTGTGTCGGAGTGACTGTGGGATGTGTGTCGGATTGACTGTGGGGGGTGTGTCGGAGTGACTGTGGGGGGTGTGTCGGAGTGACTGTGGGGGGTGTGTCGGAGTGACTGTGGGGGGTGTGTCGGATTGACTGTGGGGGGTGTGTCGGATTGACTGTGGGGGGTGTGTCGGAGTGACTGTGGGGGGTGTGTCGGATTGACTGTGGGGATTGTGTCGGATTGACTGGGGGTGTGTGTGTGTCAGAGTGACTGAGGGGGTGTGTCGGATTGACTGGGGTGTGTGTGCGTCGGAGTGACTGTGGTGGTTGTGTCGGATTGACTGGGGGGGTGTGTGTGTCGGAGTGACTGTGGGGGGTGTGTCGGAGTGACTGTGGGGGTTGTGTCGGAGTGACTGTGGGAGCTGTGTCGGAGTGACTGTGGGGGGTGTGTCGGAGCGACTGTGGGGGGTGTGTCGGATTGACTGGGGGGGTGTGTGTGTCGGCGTGACTGTGGGGGGTGTGTTGGATAGACTGGGGGTTGTGAGTGTCGGAGTGACTGGCGGGGGTGTGTCGGAGTGACTGGGGGGGTTGTGTATCGGAGTGACTGGGGGGGTGTGAAATGGAGGAACTGGGAGGTGGGTGGGTCAGAGTGACGGGGGTGGAGTGTGCGTCGGAGTGACTGGGGGATGTGTCGGAGTGACTGGTGAGGTGTATGTCGGAGTGACTGGGGGGGTGTGTCGTAGTGACTGGGGGGGTGTGTTGGAGTGACTGTGGGGGGTGTGTCGGATTGACTGGGGGTTGTGAGTGTCGGAGTGACAGGCGGGGGTGTGTGTGTCGGATTGACTGTGCGGGGTGTGTCGGAGTGACTGTGGGATGTGTGTCGGATTGACTGTGGGGGGTGTGTCGGAGTGACTGTGGGGGGTGTGTCGGAGTGACTGTGGGGGGTGTGTCGGATTGACTGTGGGGGGTGTGTCGGATTGACTGTGGGGGGTGTGTCGGAGTGACTGTGGGGGGTGTGTCGGAGTGACTGTGGGAGCTGTGTCGGATTGACTGGGGGTGTGTGTGTGTCGGCGTGACTGTGGGGGCTGCGTTGGATTGACTGGGGGTTGTGAGTGTCGGAGTGACTGGCGGGGGTGTGTCGGACTGACTGGGGGGGTTGTGTATCGGAGTGACTGGGGGGGTGTGAAATGGAGGAACTGGGAGGTGGGTGGGTCAGAGTGAGGGGGGGGAGTGTGCGTCGGAGTGACTGGGGGGATGTGTCGGAGTGACTGGTGAGGTGTATGTCGGATTGACTGCGGTGGTGTGTCATAGTGACTGGGGGGGTGTGTCGGAGTGACTGTGGGGGTGTGTTGGAGTGACTGGGGGCGTGTGTCGGAGTGACTGGGGGGGTGTGTCGGAGTGACTGTGGGGGTGTGTTGGAGTGACTGGGGGGGTGTGTTGTAGTGACTGGGGGGATGTGTCGGAGTGACTGGGGGGGTGTGTGTCGGAGTGACTGGGGGGGATGTGTGTCGGAGTGACCGGGGGGGATGTGTGTCAGAGTGACTGGGGGGGGGGGGGTGTCGGAGTGACTGTGGGGGTGTGTGTGTCGGATTGACTGTGGGTGGTGTGTGTCGGAGTGACTATGGGGGCTGTGTGTCGGAGTGACTGGGGGGTGTGTGTGTCGGAGTTACGTTGTGGGGGTGTTTCGGACTGACTGTGGGGGTTGTGTTGGATTGACTGGGGGGTGTGTGTGTCGGATTGACTGGGGGTGGTGTGTGTCGGAGTGACTGTGGGGGGTGTGTCGGATTGACTGGGGGGGTGTGTCGGAGTGACTGTGGGGGGTGTGTCGGATTGACTGGGGGGGGTGTGTCGGAGTGACTGTGGGGGGTGTGTCGGATTGACTGGGGGGGTGTGTGTGTCGGATTGACTGGGGGGGTGTGTGTGTCGGCGCGACTGTGGGGGTTGTGTTGGATTGACTGGGGGGTGTGTGTGTCGGATTGACTGGGGGTGGTGTGTGTCGGAGTGACTGTGGGAGTGTGTGTCGGATTGACTGGGGGGGGGATGTTTCGTAGTGCCAGGGGGTGTGTGTTTGTCGGAGTGACTGCGGCAGTTTTGTCGGATTGACTGGGAGGGTGTGTGTGTCGGATTGACTGGGGGGGTGTGTGTGTCGGATTGACTGTTGGGGGTGTGTCGGATTGACTGGGGGGGTGTGTGTGTCGGAGTGACTGTGGGGGGTGTGTCGGAGTGACTGTGGGGGGTGTGTCGGAGTGACTGTGGGAGCTGTTTCGGATTGACTGGGGGGGTGTGTGTGTCGGCGTGACTGTGGGGGGTGTGTTGGATAGACTGGGGGTTGTGAGTGTCGGAGTGACTGGCGGGGGTGTGTCGGAGTGACTGGGGGGGTTGTGTATCGGAGTGACTGGGGGGGTGTGAAATGGAGGAACTGGGAGGTGGGTGGGTCAGAGTGACGGGGGGGGAGTGTGCGTCGGAGTGACTGGGGGGATGTGTCGGAGTGACTGGTGAGGTGTATGTCGGAGTGACTGGGGGGGTGTGTCGGAGTGACTGTGGGGGTGTGTCGGAGTGACTGGGGGGGAGTGTCGGAATGACTGTGGGGTTGTGTCGGAGTGACTGGTGGGGGTGTGTGTGTGTCGGAGTGACTGGGGGGATGTGTCGGAGTGACTGGGGGGGTGTGAGTCGGAGTGACTGGCGGGGGCTGTGTCAGAGTGACTGGTGAGGGTGGTTCAGAGTGACTGGGGGGGTGGTTCGGAGTTGCTGGGAGGGTGTCGGAGTGACTGATGGGGGGGTGTGTGTCGGAGTGACTGTGGGGGGTGTGTCGGATTGACTGGGGGGGTGTGTGTGTCGGAGTGACTGTGGGGGGTGTGTCGGAGTGACTGTGGGGGTTGTGTCGGATTGACTGGGGGGGTGTGTGTGTCGGAGTGACTGTGGGGGGTGTGTCGGATTGACTGTGGGGATTGTGTCGGATTGACTGGGGGGGTGTGTGTGTCGGAGTGACTGTGGGGGGTGTGTCGGATTGACTGGGGGGGGGTGTGTCGGAGTGACTGTGGGGGGTGTGTCGGATTGTCTGGGGGGGTGTGTGTGTCTGATTGACTGTGGGGGGGATGTGTCGTAGTGCCAGGGGGTGTGTGTGTGTCGGAGTGACTGCGGTGGTTGTGTCGGATTGACTGGGGGGGTGTGTGTGTCGGAATGACTGTGGGCGGTGTGTCGGATTGTCTGGGGTGGTGTGTGTGTCGGATTGACTGGGGGGGATGTGTCGTAGTGCCAGGGGGTGTGTGTGTGTCGAAGTGACTGCGGTGGTTGTGTCGGATTGACTGGGGGGGTGTGTGTGTCGGAGTGACTGTGGGGGCTGTGTCGGATTGACTGGGGGGGTGTGTGTGTCGGAGTGACTGTGGGGGGTGTGTCGGATTGACTGGGGGGGCGTGTGTGTCGGATTGACTGGGGGGGGATGTGTCGTAGTGCCAGGGTGTGTGTCTGTGTCGGAGTGACTGCGGCGGTTGTGTCGGATTGACTGGGGGGGTGTGTGTTTCGGATTGACTGTGGGGGGTGTGTCGGAGTGACTGTGGGGGGTGTGTCGGATTGACTGGGGGGGGTGTGTGTGTCAGATTGACTGTGGGGATTGTGTCGGATTGACTGGGGGGGTGGTTGTGTCGGATTGACTGGGGGGGTGTGTGTGTCGGAGTAACTGTGGGGGGTGTGTCTGATTGACTGGGGGGGTGTGTTTGTCGGAGTGACTGCGGTGGTTGTGTCGGATTGACTGGGGGGGTGTGTGTGTCGGAGTGACTGCGGTGGTTGTGTCGGATTGACTGGGGGGGTGTGTGTGTCGGAGTGACTGTGGGGGTGTCGGATTGACTGGGGGGGGGTGTTTGGAGTGACTGTTGGGGGTGTGTCGGATTGACTGTGGGGGGTGTGTCGGTGTGACTGTGGGGTGTGTCGGATTGACTGGGGTGGTGTGTGTCGTAGTGACTGGGGGGTGTGTGTGTCGGAGTGACTGGGGGGGTGTGTGTCGGAGTGACTGGGGGGTGTGTGTCGGAGTGACTGGTGGGGTGTGTGTGTGTCGGAGTGACTGGGGGGATGTGTCGGAGTGACTGGGGGGTGTGTGTCGGAGTGACTGGCGCGGCTGTGTCAGAGTGACTGGTGATGTGGTTCGGAGTGACTGGTGATGGTGGTTCGGAGTGACTGGGAGGGTGTCGGAGTGACTGATGGGGTGTGTGTGTTGGAATGACTAGGGGGGGTGTGTGTTTTGGAGTGACAGGGAGATGTGTGTCGGAGTGACTCGGGGGGTGTGTGTCGGAGTGACTGGGGGTGTATGTGTCGCAGTGACCGGGGGGGATGTGTGTCGGAGTGACTGGGGGCGATGTGTGTCAGAGTGACTGGGGGGGATGTGTGTCGCAGTGACCGGGGGGGATGTGTGTCGGAGTGACCGGGGGGGATGTGTGTCGCAGTGACTGGGGGTGTATGTGTCGGAGTGACTGGGGGGGATGTGTGTCGGAGTGACTGGGGGGGGTGTGTGTGTGTCGGAGTAACTGGGGGGATGTGTCGGAGTGACTGGGGGGGGTGTGTGTCGGAGTGACTGGCGGGGCTGTGTCATAGTGACTGGTGAGGGTGGTTCGGAGTGACTGGGGGGTGGTTCGGAGTGTCTGGGAGGGTGTCGGAGTGACTGAGGGTGGTGTGTGTGTCGGAGTGACTGGGGTGGGTGTGTCGGAGTGACTGGGGGGGGTGTGTCAAAGTGAATGGTGGGGGTGTGTGTCGCAGTGACTGGGGGGGTGTGTGTGTCGGAGTGACTGGGGTGGGTGTGTCGGAGTGACTGGGGGGGGTGTGTCAAAGTGAATGGTGGGGGTGTGTGTCGCAGTGACTGGGGGGGTTTCGGGGGGGTGTCGGAGTGAATGTGGGGGATGTCAGAGTTACTGGGGGGGTTGTGTCGGAGTGACTGGTGCGGGGTTGTGCGTCGGAGTGACTAGGGATGTGTGTCGGAATGACTGGGGGGGTGTGTGTCAGAGTGACTGGGGGGGTGTGTGTCGGAGTGACTGGGGGGTGTGTGTCAGAGTGACTGGGGGGGTGTGTGTCGGAGTGACTGGGGGGGTGTGTGTCAGAGTGACTGGGGGGGGGTGTGTCGTAGTGACTGGGGGGTGTGTGTGTCGGAGTGACTGTGGGGGGTGTGTCGGATTGACTGGGGGGTGTGTGTGTCGGATTGACTGGGGTGATGTGTGTCGGAGTGACTGCGGGGATTGTGTCGGATTGATTGGGGGGGTGTGTGTGTCAGAGTGACTGGGGGGGTGTGTCGGAGTGACTTGGGGGGGATGTGTCGGAGTGAGTGGGGAGGTTTATGTCGGAGTGACTGGGGGGAGTGTGTCGGAGTGACTGGGGGGGTTTATGTCGGAGTGACTGGGGGGGGGTGTATGTCGAATGATTGTGGGTGTGTGTGTCGGAATGACTGGGGGGGGTTGTGTGTGTCGGAGCGACTGCGGGGGTGTGTTGGAGTGACTGGGGGGTGTGTCGGAGTGACTGGGGGGTGTGTCGGAGTGACTGGGGGGGTGTGTGTGTCGGAGTGACAGGGGTGGGTGTGTCGGAGTGACTGGGGGGGGGTGTCAAAGTGAATGGTGGGGGTGTGCGTCGCAGTGACTGGGGGGGGTTTCGGTGGGGGGTGTCGGAGTGAATGCGGGGGATGTCAGAGTTACTGGGGGGGTGTGTGTCGAGTGACTGGTGCGGGTTGTGCGTCGGAGTGACTAGGGATGTGTGTCGGAATGACTGGGGGGGTTGTGTCAGAGTGATTGGGGGACGTGTGTCGGAGTGACTGGGGGGGTGTATCGGAGTGACTTGGGGGGAGGGTGTGTCGGAGTGACTGGGGAGATTGATGTCGGAGTGACTGGGGGGGTGTGTCGGAGTGACTGGAGGGGTGTGTGTCGGAGTGACTGGGGGGGGTGTCGGAGTGACTGGGGGTCGTGTGTGTCGGAGTGACTGGGGGTGGTGTGTGTCGAAGTGACTGGGGGGGTGTGTGTCGAAGTGACTGGGGGGGAGTGTGTCAGAGTGACTGGTGGGGTGTGTCGGAGTGACTGGGGGTCGTGTGTGTCGGAGTGACTGGGGGTGGTGTGTGTCGGAGTGACTTGGGGGGTGTGTGTCGGAGTGACTGGGGGGGGTGTGTGTCGAAGTGACTGGGGGGGCGTGTGTCAGAGTGACTGGTGGGGTGTGTCGGAGTGACTGGGGGTCGTGTGTGTCGGAGTGACTGGGGGTGGTGTGTGTCGGAGTGACTGGGGGGGTGTGTGTGTCGGATTCACTGGGGGTGGTGTGTGTCGGAGTGACTGTGGGAGTTGTGTCGGATTGACTGGGGGGGGATGTTTCGTAGTGCCAGGGGGTGTTTGTGTGTCGGAGTGACTGGGGGGGGTGTGTCGTAGTGACTGGGGGGGTCTGTGTGTCGGCATGACTGCGGGGATTGTGTCGGATTGACTGTGGGGGTTGTGTCGGATTGACTGGGGGGGTGTGTGTCGGAGTGACTGTGGGGGGTGTGTCGGATTTACTGTGGGGGTTGTGTTGGATTGACTGGGGGGTGCGTGTGTCGGATTGACTGTGGGGGGTGTGTCGGAGTGACTGTGGCGGTTGTGTCGGATTGACTGTGGGGGGTGTGTCGGATTGACTGTGGGGGGTGTGTCGGAGTGACTGTGGGAGCTGTGTCGGATTGACTGGGGGTGGTGTGTGTCGGAGTGACTGTGGGGGTTGTGTCGGATTGACTGGGGGGGGGATGTTTCGTAGTGCCAGGGGGTGTTTGTGTGTCGGAGTGACTGCGGCAGTTGTGTCGGATTGACTGGGGGTGTGTGTGTCGGCGTGACTGTGGGGGGTGTGTTGGATAGACTGGGGGTTGTGAGTGTCGGAGTGACTGGCGGGGGTGTGTCGGAGTGACTGGGGGGGTTGTGTATCGGAGTGACTGGGGGGGTGTGAAATGGAGGAACTGGGAGGTGGGTGGGTCAAGGTGACGGGGGTGGAGTGTGCGTCGGAGTGACTGGGGGGATGTGTCGGAGTGACTGGTGAGGTGTATGTCGGAGTGACTGGGGGGGTGTGTCGGAGTGACTGTGGGGGTGTGTCGGAGTGACTGGGGGGGTGTGTGTTGGAGTGACTGGGGGGATGTGTCGGAGTGACTGGGGGGGATGTGTGTCGGATTGACTGGGGGGGGGGGTGTGTCTGAGTGACTGTGGGGGGTGTGTCGGATTGTCTGGGGGGGTGTGTGTGTCTGATTGACTGGGGGGGGGGATGTGTCGTAGTGCCAGGGGGTGTGTGTGTGTCGGAGTGACTGCGGTGGGTTGTGTCGGATTGACTGGGGGGGTGTGTGTGTCGGAGTGACTGTGGGCGGTGTGTCGGATTGTCTGGGGGGGTGTGTGTGTCGGATTGACTGGGGGGGTTGTGTGTGTCGGATTGACTGTGGGGATTGTGTCGGATTTACTGGGGGGGTGTCTGTGTCGGAATGACTGGGGGGATGTGTGTGTGTCGGAGTGACTGGGGGGATGTGTCGGAGTGACTGGGGGGGTGTGTGTCGGAGTGACTGGCGGGGGCTGTGTCAGAGTGACTGGTGAGGGTAGTTTGGAGTGACTGGGGGGGTGGTTCGGAGTGACTGGGAGGGTGTCGGAGTGACTGATGGGGGTGTGTGTGTTGGAGTGACAGGGAGATGTGTGTCGCTGTAACTTGGAGGGGGTGTGTGTCGTAGTGACTCGGGGGGTGTGCGGCGGAGTGACCGGGGGGGATGTGTGTAAGAGTGACTGGGGGGGATGTGTGTCGGAGTGACCGGGGGGGATGTGTGTCGGAGTGACCGGGGGGGTGTGTGTCGGAGTGACTGGGAGGGATGTGTGTCGGAGTGACCGGTGGGGATGTGTGTCAGAGTGACTGGGGGGGGGGGGGGGGGGGGGTCGCAGTGACTGTGGGGTGTGTGTCGGATTGACTGGGGGGTGTGTCGGATTGACTGTGGGGGGTGTGTCGGATTGACTGGGGGGGGTGTGTGTCGGAGTGACTGTGGGGGGTGTGTCGGATTGACTGGGTGGGTGTGTGTTTCGGATTGACTGAGGGGGGTGTTTCGGATTGACTGCGGTGGTGTGTCGTAGTGACTGGGGGGGTGTGTCGGAGTGACTGTGGGGGTGTGTCGTAGTGAGTGGGGGGGTGTGTCGGAGTGACTGTGGGGGTGTGTCGTAGTGAGTGGGGGTGTGTGTCGGAGTGACTGGGGGGGGGTGTGTGTCGGAGTGACTGTGGGGGCTGTGTCGGTTTGACTGGGGGGGTGTGTGTGTCGGAGTGACTGTGGGGGGTGTGTCGGAGTGACTGGGGGGGTGTGTGTCGGATTGACTGGAGGGGTGTGTGTCGGAGTGACTGGGGGGCGTGTGTCAGAGTGACTGGTGGGGTGTGTCGGAGTGACTGGGGGTGGTGTGTGTCGGAGTGACTGGGGGGCGTGTGTCAGAGTGACTGGGGGGTGTGTCGGATTGACTGGGGGGGGTGTGTCGGAGTGACTGTGGGGGGTGTGTCGGATTGACTGGGGGTGGTGTGTGTCGGAGTGACTGTGGGGGTTGTGTCGGATTGACTGGGGGGGGGAAGTTTCGTAGTGCCAGGGGGTGTTTGTGTGTCGGAGTGACTGCGGCAGTTGTGTCGGATTGACTGGGGGTGTGTGTGTGTCGGATTGACTGTGGGGGGTGTGTTGGATAGACTGGGGGAGCTGTGTCGGAGTGACTGTGGGGGGTGTGTCGGAGTGACTGTGGGAGCTGTGTCGGATTGACTGGGGGGGTGTGTGTGTCGGCGTGACTGTGGGGGGTGTGTTGGATAGACTGGGGGTTGTGAGTGTCGGAGTGACTGGCGGGGGTGTGTCGGAGTGACTGGGGGGGTTGTGTATCGGAGTGACTGGGGGGGTGTGAAATGGAGGAACTGGGAGGTGGGTGGGTCAGAGTGACGGGGGGGGAGTGTGCGTCGGAGTGACTGGGGGGATGTGTCGGAGTGACTGGTGAGGTGTATGTCGGAGTGACTGGGGGGGTGTGTCGGAGTGACTGTGGGGGTGTGTCGGAGTGACTGGGGGGGTGTGTCGGAATGACTGTGGGGGGTGTGTGTGTGTCGGAGTGACTGGGGGGATGTGTCGGAGTGACTGGTGAGGTGTATGTCGGAGTGACTGGGGGGGTGTGTCGGAGTGACTGTGGGGGTGTGTTGGAGTGACTGGGGGGGTGTGTGTTGGAGTGACTGGGGGGATGTGTCGGAGTGACTGGGGGGGATGTGTGTCGGATTGACTGGGGGTGTGTGTGCGTCGGAGTGACTGTGGGGGGTGTGTCGGATTGACTGGGGGGGGGGTGTGTCTGAGTGACTGTGGGGGGTGTGTCGGATTGTCTGGGGGGGTGTGTGTGTCTGATTGACTGGGGGGGGGGATGTGTCGTAGTGCCAGGGGGTGTGTGTGTGTCGGAGTGACTGCGGTGGTTGTGTCGGATTGACTGGGGGGGTGTGTGTGTCGGATTGACTGTTGGGGGTGTGTCGGATTGACTGGGGGGGTGTGTGTGTCGGATTGACTGGGGGGGTGTGTGTGTCGGATTGACTGGGGGTGTGTGTGTGTCGGATTGACTGTTGGGGGTGTGTCGGAGTGATTGTGGGGGGTGTGTCGGATTGACTGTGGGGGTGTGTGTGTCGGATTGACTGTGGGGGGTGTGTCGGATTGACTGTGGGGGGTGTGTCGGATTGACTGGGTGGGTGTGTGTTTCGGATTGACTGTGGGGGGTGTTTCGGATTGACTGCGGTGGTGTGTCGTAGTGACTGGGGGGGTGTGTCGGAGTGACTGTGGGGGTGTGTCGTAGTGACTGGGGGGGTGTGTCGGAGTGACTGTGGGGTTGTGTCGGAGTGACTGGGGGGGGGTGTGTGTCGGAGTGACTGTGGGGGCTGTGTCGGTTTGACTGGGGGGGTGTGTGTGTCGGAGTGACTGTGGGGGGTGTGTCGGAGTGACTGGGGGTGTGTGTGTCGGATTGACTGGAGGGGTGTGTGTCGGAGTGACTGGGGGGCGTGTGTCAGAGTGACTGGTGGGGTGTGTCGGAGTGACTGGGGGTGGTGTGTGTCGGAGTGACTGGGGGGGGTGTATCAGAGTGACTGGTGGGGTGTGTCAGAGTGACTGGGGGGGTGTGTGTGTCGGCGTGACTGCGGGGGGTGTGTCGGATTGACTGGGGGGGGTGTGTCGGAGTGACTGTGGGGGGTGTGTCGGATTGACTGGGGGTGGTGTGTGTCGGAGTGACTGTGGGGGGTGTGTCGGATTGACTGGGGGTGGTGTGTGTCGGAGTGACTGTGGGGGGTGTGTCGGATTGACTGGGGGTGTTTGTGTGTCGGAGTGACTGCGGCAGTTGTGTCGGATTGACTGGGGGTGTGTGTGTGTCGGATTGACTGTGGGGGGTGTGTTGGATAGACTGGGGGAGCTGTGTCGGAGTGACTGTGGGGGGTGTGTCGGAGTGACTGTGGGAGCTGTGTCGGATTGACTGGGGGGGTGTGTGTGTCGGCGTGACTGTGGGGGGTGTGTTGGATAGACTGGGGGTTGTGAGTGTCGGAGTGACTGGCGGGGTTGTGTATCGGAGTGACTGGGGGGGTTGTGTATCGGAGTGACTGGGGGGGTGTGAAATGGAGGAACTGGGAGGTGGGTGGGTCAGAGTGACGGGGGGGGAGTGTGCGTCGGAGTGACTGGGGGGATGTGTCGGAGTGACTGGTGAGGTGTATGTCGGAGTGACTGGGGGGGTGTGTCGGAGTGACTGTGGGGGGTGTGTGTGTGTCGGAGTGACTGGGGGGATGTGTCGGAGTGACTGGTGAGGTGTATGTCGGAGTGACTGGGGGGGTGTGTCGGAGTGACTGTGGGGGTGTGTTGGAGTGACTGGGGGGGTGTGTGTTGGAGTGACTGGGGGGATGTGTCGGAGTGACTGGGGGGGATGTGTGTCGGATTGACTGGGGGTGTGTGTGCGTCGGAGTGACTGTGGGGGGTGTGTCGGATTGACTGGGGGGGGGGTGTGTCTGAGTGACTGTGGGGGGTGTGTCGGATTGACTGTGGGGGGTGTGTCGGAGTGACTGGGGGGGGTGTGTGTGTGTCAGAGTGACTGGTGATGGTGGTTCGGAGTGACTGGGAGGGTGTCGGAGTGACCGGGGGGGATGTGTTTCGGAGTGACCGGGGGTATGTGTGTCAGAGTGACTGGGGGGGCGTGTCGGAGTGACTGTGGGGGTGTGTCGGAGTGACTGGGGGGGGTGTGTGTGTGTCGGAGTAACTGGGGGGATGTGTCGGAGTGACTGGGGGGGTGTGTGTCGGAGTGACTGGGGGCTGTGTGTCGGAGTAACTGGGGGGATGTGTCGGAGTGACTGGGGGGGTGTGTGTCGGAGTGACTGGCGGGGGCTGTGTCGGAGTAACTGGTGAGGGTGGTTCGGAGTGACTGGGAGGGTGTCGGAGTGACTGATGGGGGTGTGTGTGTTGGAGTGACTGGGGGGGTGTGTGTGTTGGAGTGACTGGGGGGGTGTGTGTGTTGGAGTGACTGGGGGGGTGTTTGTCGGAGTGACTGGTGGGGGGGGGTGTCGGAGTGACTGGGGGGGTGTGTGTGTCGGAGTGACTGGGGTGGGTGTGTCGGAGTGACTGGGGGGGGGTGTGTCAAAGTGAATGGTGGGGGTGTGCGTCGCAGTGACTGGGGGGGTTTCGGGGGGGGTGTCGGAGTGAATGTGGGGGATGTCAGAGTTACTGCGGGGGGTGTGTCGGAGTGACTGGTGCGGGGTTGTGCGTCGGAGTGACTAGGGATGTGTGTCGGAATGACTGGGGGGTTTGTGTCGGAGTGATTGGGGGACGTGTGTCGGAATGACTGGGGGGGTGTGTCGGAGTGACTTGGGGGGAGTGTGTGTCGGAGTGACTGGGGAGATTGATGTCGGAGTGACTGGGGGGGTGTGTGTCGGAGTGACTGGGGGGATGTGTGTCGGAGTGACTTGGGGGGAGTGTGTGTCGGAGTGACTGGGGAGATTGATGTCGGAGTGACTGGGGGGGTGTGTGTCGGAGTGACTGGTGGGGGAGTGTGTGTCGGAGTGACTGGGGAGATTGATGTCGGAGTGACTGGGGGGGTGTGTGTCGGAGTGACTGGGGGGGGCGTGTCAGAGTGACTGGTGGGGTGTGTCGGAGTGACTGGGGGTGGTGTGTGTCAGAGTGACTGGGGGGATGTGTGTCGGAGTGACTGGGGGGGGCGTGTCAGAGTGACTGGTGGGGTGTGTCGGAGTGACTGGGGGTGGTGTGTGTCAGAGTGACTGGGGGGGGTGTGTCAGAGTGACTGGTGGGGTGTGTCGGAGTGACTGGGGGTGGTGTGTGTCAGAGTGACTGGGGGGGGTGTGTCGTAGTTACTGGGGGGGTGTGTGTGTCGGAGTGACTGCGGGGATTGTGTCGGATTGACTGGGGGCGTGTGTGTGTCGGAGTGACTGTGGGGGGTGTGTCGGATTGACTGGGCGGGGGGTGTGTTGGATTGACTGGGGGGGGGGTGTGTTGGATTGACTGGGGGGGGGGTGTGTCGGATTGACTGTGGGGTGTGTTTCGGAGTGTCGAGGGGGAGGTGTGTCGAAGCGACTTGGGGGGTGTGTCGGAGTGTCGAGGGGGAGGTGTGTCGGAGTGACTTGGGGGGGATGTGTCGGAGTGAGTGGGGAGGTTTATGTCGGAGTGACTGGGGGGGAGTGTGTCGGAGTGACTGGGGGCGTTTATGTCGGAGTGACTGGGGGGGGGTGTATGTCGGAATGATTGTGGGGTGTGTGTGTCGGAATGACTGGGGGGGGTTGTGTGTGTCGGAGTGACTGCGGGGGGTGTGTTGGAGTGACTGGGGGGTGTGTCGGAGTGACTGGGGGGGTGTGTCGGAGTGACTGGGGGGGGTGTGTCAGAGTGACTGCGGGGTCTGTGTCGGAGTGACTGGGGTGGGTGTGTCGGAGTGACTGGGGGGGGTGTGTCGGAGTGACTGGGGGGGGTTTCAGGGGGGGATGTCAGAGTTACTGGGGGGGGTGTATCGGAGTGACTGGGGAGATTGATGTCGGAGTGACTGGGGAGATTGATGTCGGAGTGACTGGGGGGGTGTGTCGGAGTGACTGGGGGTCGTGTGTGTCGGAGTGACTGTGGGGGGTGTGTCGGATTGACTGGGGGGGTGTGTGTGTCGGAGTGACTGTGGGGGGTGTGTCGGATTGACTGGGGGGGTGTGTGTCGGAGTGACTGTGGGGGGTGTGTCGGATTGACTGGGGGGGTGTGTGTGTCGGAGTGACTGTGGGGGGTGTGTGTGTCGGATTGACTGGGGGGGGGGTGTGTCGGAGTGACTGTGGGGGGTGTGTGTTTCGGATTGACTGGGGGGGGGGTGTGTCGGAGTGACTGTGGGGGGTGTGTCGGATTGACTGGGGGGGTTTGTGTGTCGGATTGACTGGGGGGGTGTGTGTGTCGGCGCGACTGTGGGGGTTGTGTTGGATTGACTGGAGGGTGTGTGTGTCGGATTGACTGGGGGTGGTGTGTGTCGGAGTGACTGTGGGGGTTGTGTCGGATTGACTGGGGGGGGATGTTTCGTAGTGCCAGGGGGTGTTTGTGTGTCGGAGTGACTGCGGCGGTTGTGTCGGATTGACTGGGGGGGTGTGTGTGTCGGATTGACTGTGGGAGGTGTGTCGGAGTGACTGTGGGAGCTGTGTCGGATTGACTGGGGGGGTGTGTGTTGGATAGACTGGGGGTTGTGAGTGTCGGAGTGACTGGCGGGGGTGTGTCGGAGTGACTGGGGGGGTGTGAAATGGAGGAACTGGGAGGTGGGTAGGTCAGAGTGACGGGGGGGAGTGTGCGTCGGAGTGACTGGGGGGATGTGTCGGAGTGACTGGTGTGGTGTATGTCGGATTGACTGCGGTGGTGTGTCGTAGTGACTGGGGAGTGTGCGGCGGAGTGACTGGGGGTGTATGTGTCGGAGTGACTGGAGGGGATGTGTGTCGGAGTGACTGGGGGGGATGTGTGTCGGAGTGACTGGGGGGGATGTGTGTCAGAGTGACTGGGGGGGGGTGTCGGAGTGACTGTGGGGGGTGTGTGTGTCGGAGTGACTGTGGGGGGTGTGTCGGAGTGACTGTGGGGGTTGTGTCGGATTGACTGGGGGGGTGTGTGTGTCGGAGTGACTGTGGGGGGAGTGACGGATTGACTGGGGGGGGGTGCGTCGGAGTGACTGTGGGGGGAGTGACGGATTGACTGGGGGGGGGTGTGTCGGATTGTCTCGGGGGGTGTGTGTGTCTGATTGAATGGGGGGGGGATGTGTCGTAGTGCCAGGGGGTGTGTGTGTGTCGGAGTGACTGCGGTGGTTGTGTCGGATTGACTGGGGGGGTATGTGTGTCGGAGTGACTGTGGGGGGTGTGTCGGATTGTCTGGGGGGGTGTGTGTGTCGGATTGACTGGGGGGGGATGTGTCGTATTGCCAGGGGGTGTGTGTGTGTCGGAGTGACTGTGGTGGTTGTGTCGGATTGACTGGGGGGGTGGGTGTGTCGGAGTGACTGTGGGGGGTGTGTCGGAGTGACTGGGGGGTGTGTGTCGGATTGACTGGAGGGGTGTGTGTCGGAGTGACTGGGGGGCGTGTGTCAGAGTCACTGTTGGGGGGTGTCGGAGTGACTGGGTGTGGTGTGTGTCGGAGTGACTGGGGGGGGTGTGTCGTAGTTACTGGGGGGGTGTGTGTGTCGGCGTGACTGCGGGGATTGTGTCAGATTGACTGGGGGGGTGTGTGTGTCGGAGTGACTGTGGGGGGTGTGTCGGATTGAATGGGGGGGGTGTGTCAGAGTGACTGTGGGGGGTGTGTCGGATTGACTGGGGGGGTGTGTGTGTCGGATTGACTGGGGGGGTGTGTGTGTCGGCGCGACTGTGGCGGTTGTGTTGGATTGACTGGGGGGATGTGTCGGATTGACTGGGGGTGTGTGTGTGTCGGAGTGACTGTGGGGGTTGTGTTGGATTGACTGGGGGGGGATGTTCGTAGTGCCAGGGGGTGTTTGTGTGTCGGCGCGACTGTGGCGGTTGTGTCGGATTGACTGTGGGGGGTGTGTCGGATTGACTGTGGGGGGTGTGTCGGAGTGACTGTGGGGGGTGTGTCGGATTGACTGGGGGGGTGTGTGTGTCGGCGTGACTGTGGGGGGTGTGTTGGATAGACTGGGGGTCGTGAGTGTCGGAGTGACTGGCGGCGGTGTGTCGGAGTGACTGGGGGGGTTGTGTATCGGAGTGACTGGGGGGGTGTGAAATGGAGGATCTGGGAGGTGGGTGGGTCAGAGTGACGGGGGGGAGTGTGCGTCGGAGTGACTGGGGGATGTGTCGGAGTGACTGGTGAGGTGTATGTCGGATTGACTGCGGTGGTGTGTCTTAGTGACTGGGGGGGTGTGTCGGAGTGACTGTGGGGGTGTGTTGGAGTGACTGGGGGGGTGTGTTGTAGTGACTGTGGGGATTGTGTCGGATTGACTGGGGGGGGATGTGTCGTAGTGCCAGGGGGTGTGTGTGTGTCGGAGTGACTGCGGTGGTTGTGTCGGATTAACTGGGGGGGTGTGTGTGTCGGAGTGACTGTGGGGGCTGTGTCGGATTGACTGGGGGGGTGTGTGTGTCGGAGTGACTGTGGGGGGTGTGTCGGATTGACTGGGGGGGCGTGTGTGTTGGATTGACTGGGGGGGGATGTGTCGTAGTGCCAGGGTGTGTGTCTGTGTCGGAGTGACTGCGGCGGTTGTGTCGGATTGACTGGGGGGGTGTGTGTGCCGGATTGACTGTGGGGTGTGTTTTGGAGTGACTGTGGGGGGGTGTGTCGGATTGACTGGGGGGGGTGTGAGTGTCGGAGTAACTGTGGGGGGTGTGTCGGATTGACTGGGGG